>NW_028167073.1:0-57220 GCF_964263955.1 Coregonus lavaretus | reverse complement strand
AGGATGGGCTCATTGTAATGGCTGGAATGGAACTTTGGAACGGAGTCAAACATGTAGTTTCCGTATGTTTGATGTGTTTGATACCATTCCATGTATTATATTCCAGCTATTACAATGAGCCTGTCCTCTTATACTGTAGCTCCTACCACCAGCCTCCTCTGGTATCTATGGGAGAGCCACCACCTTAAGCAGACCGGAACATGACTGAGACTGTGGAACTATGACTGTGATATGTGGTTGTCTAACCTAGCTAGGATGAATACACTAACTGAAACCACTCTGAATAAGAGCCTCTGGTAAATTCCATACAAAAAAAATAAATGTATGCACGCATGACTGTAAGTCGCTTTGGATAAAAGCGTCTGCTAAATGGCATATTATATATTATTATATTATATATTATATAAATTAATAAAATGTTATGCAAATGTAATACTATTGTGGCCAAGTAAGTTTATTGTTTTTCAAGATAACGGTATATATTTTTGTCAACTATTGTTATAATTTTCTGCCATCTGGACATTTTGTAAATACTCAACTCCGGATCCAGTCTTCTTCATCACTTAAATACCAGATATTTTTGCACCTGATCTATTGACACTGTCTCTCTCAACTGTTCCTGCTCCACACCAACTGAATAGGTTACTGAGTCCTTTGTCTTAACACACTACAGTGTGACAGTAATGGATGCCTGTAGCATGGTACTGAGAACAGAAAGAGGAGGAAGATGGGGGAGAGAAAGAGAGTAAAAGGGATGGGAAAGAGAGGGATGTAGATAGAGGGATGGGGGAGAGAGGGATGTAGATAGAGGGATGGGGGAGAGAGGGATGTAGATAGAGGGATGGTGGAGAGAGGGATGTAGATAGAGGGATGGGGGAGAGAGGGATGTAGATAGAGGGATGGGGGAGAGAGGGATGTAGATAGAGGGATGGGGAGAGAGGGATGTAGATAGAGGGATGGTGGAGAGAGGGATGTAGATAGAGGGATGGGGGAGAGAGGGATGTAGATAGAGGGATGGGGGAGAGAGGGATGTAGATAGAGGGATGGGGGAGAGAGGGATGTAGATAGAGGGATGGGGGAGAGAGGGATGTAGATAGAGGGATGGGGGAGAGAGGGATGTAGATAGAGGGATGGGGAGAGAGGGATGTAGATAGAGGGATGGGGGAGAGAGGGATGTAGATAGAGGGATGGGGGAGAGAGGGATGTAGATAGAGGGATGGGGGAGAGAGGGATGTAGATAGAGGGATGGGGGAGAGAGGGATGTAGATAGAGGGATGGGGGAGAGAGGGATGTAGATAGAGGGATGGGGGAGAGAGGGATGTAGATAGAGGGATGGGGAGAGAGGGATGTAGATAGAGGGATGGGGGAGAGAGGGATGTAGATAGAGGGATGGGGGAGAGAGGGATGTAGATAGAGGGATGGGGGAGAGAGGGATGTAGATAGAGGGATGGGGGAGAGAGGGATGTAGATAGAGGGATGGGGGAGAGAAAGAGAGATTGGAGAGAAAGAGGGATCTTGCCTGGTAATGCTATAAAAGAGGCTACTGAAATATGCTGAGAGTTTTGTTGAACAGAAAGTGGTTCTGGAAGTTCAGTGTAAGCCTACCTAATGCTGTTGCCTTTTTAAATCTTCCTGGCAACCTTCAAAACTAAAAACGTTTTTTCCTTTCCTCTCTTCTTTAGCTTTTTCTTCCTTCCACAGCGATTAAGGAAGAGAGACTGGCGCTGGTACACCATGTTAAGATTATTCACAGCAACTTCAGGAGACTGGCTAAGTTCTCATGTTTGAATAGTAAGTCATCCTTGAGCAGACAGACTCACACGCACGCACACACACACATGCACACATGCACGCACACACACACACGCACACACACACACACACACACACAGGTACATATTAATTTATGCCTTGGTTCAGTTTGATACAAGGATGATATTAGAAACATGAAAACCCCAGTGCTGAACTTATTATCATAAGGTAACTCATTCCAAGCATATGTGTAACTCTTTCTTCCTAAAACGTACTCTGTGAAATGACTGAGGCAGCAACATGTCTTCCAACAATAAATTACACTCAGAGCCTGTCTCTGATTCATTATGTGGAAAAAAATAACAAGCGTCAAACAGCAAGGTTTCCAAGAGTTGCATTACAGTGAGAAGATTAAAACTGAACCTGGACTGTTCTATATTCAGAGGACACACTGAAATGTTTTGCCCAAAGCATCACATTCCGCTTCATTTTTTTCCGGCCTCTTCAATTAAACAAAAACCACCTTGCTGTTACAAATCACTCCATTATTTTTTCTTCTTTCTTTCATTCTCCCACCTTCCCTCCATCAGCTAATTTCAGATATGCAATCTTCTTTTAGCTCCTTTTGCTCTCTCATTGGCTGTGCTTCGATGCTCCTTATTAAAATGTATATTTCCAAATCCTTCTTCAAAGGGGAGCTGTTAGCCCGGAGAGCCAAACCAATGCTCCGTGTAACAGGAAATTAAAAGGAGTCTGAGTGAAATGAGATATCCCGTCTTTGTCGTTGCATTCTGCATCGTGACGCGAGGCAGCCGTGTATCACCCGGGTGACAAAACATGGCAGAGATATCTCTGACTCCATCTCTAACAGTTTACTGGGGCCTGAATGTAATAAACACATAAGACTTTGATGTGTAGGTGTGCTGGCACGTCTTGTGTTGACAGCAGCTGCCTTGGGTAAATTGTGAAGATGTGGTACGGGATGGTAATGTACCTCTTTGAAACCATTCAAAATCACCATCCTTGGAGAGTAGGTCCATTATAGAGTTATTCACTGCTTGTTTCATTATCTGTTCAATTGCAAAACATTGACCCAGAGACGAAAACAAGGCCATCCACTAAATCCTCAAGAAGACAATATGATGACTAATATGGGAAAAGAGGCTTCTGGCTGATGCAATAACAATTTGGTGGGTTCCTATATTTGTCCTATTTCACACATTTACAAGTGTGTATTATATGTATGAATTGGAAATGTGTTTTTTCATATCCCAACTCCCGCTGAGACACCCTCAGAGAGTGGGGTCACATTGGCTACCCTGGAGCAATTAGTGTGAAAGTGCCTTGCGGGGGGGGGGGGGGGGGTTCAAAAACATTGTCTCCTACCGACCATATCACTGCTCACTAATTATCCCAGACCTTCTTATAAAGGGGGGATGGAGACAACAAGAGAGGGATGGAGAAAGAGAACAGCCCTCTCCTCTCCCAGTACCTTTCTATCACCGAAGTGCAGGACTCAGTTAGCTGTGGGAGAAACGCAAGACTGAGAAAGGCCTGCCTGATGCCCGTCCAAATTTACCCACAATACTCAGCGTCTGTTCCCTCTCCTCTGCTCCCAGAATGCAAAGCCTCTTAGATGCTGGGACCCCACCACAGTTTGGCAGCAACAAAATAATTGTGTGAAATACCCAGCGGGCACGTGCTTTATGGCTGGCAGCTTTACATATAAAACAGGCAGGCCTATCTGTCTCCTCGCAGGCTGCGGCCACAAAGTCCGAATCCCAGCTTTGAGCACTCTGAGGATCCTCACTCTGGAGTTCTGAGGAGAGACAGATTAACAACACCAAACACTGCTCCTCTCCTCTACTCCTGCCTGGCTGATAGAGGGAGGGAGGGAGGGAGGGAGGGAGGGAGGGAGGGAGGGAGGGAGGGAGGGAGGGAGGGAGGGAGGGAGGGAGGGAGGGAGGGAGGGAGGGGGAAAAGCTGGATGATAGTGTTGCAGAGGAAAGTTTGTACTCGTGAACATCTCTGACTTACTTTGACATGTTCTGTAGCAGAATACCTGGCCCTAGTTTGGGGAGCTGGTTTGTTGGGGTGGAGGCACCATCTTGCTCTTGGCAGACTGAATGTAAAAGCTAGTCCAATGTAGGAGTTTCAGATGCTGAAGTTGACTGCTTTGCACTACCATACAGTTGGTGTCCATGGAGTTGAACTGACCAGAGACATAGATAGTCAGAATTCAGCTAACAGTCAAGTAAAATTAGATCAGTTTCTTTGGTAAGTTTCATACACCTAGGATTTTGCAGCGTTAAAATCCAGTTATATTTAAGTAAAACACTGACATCTAGTGGAAGTGTCCTGCACAGACTCAAGCTGATATAAATGACAACTTTTGCAGAGAGCTCCACCCTACTCCTGCTTAACAGGAAGGAGCAAAGCTCACAACAGAACGGTGCTGTAACATGCAGTTATTCAGCTAAACTGATATTTCTTATAGAAGGACGAATAATCTTTGTAAACGATCAAGAATCAAAACAACAATTGAAGACTAAGCATTAGCACACAGCATCTCTTTATAATGTTGTTTCATTCCAGGAGGAACTCAAGACTGCATTGGAGCGCTTACAGGAGAAACTGAAGGTCTTTGGAGAAGTTAAACTGGCCTGTGATCAAACAGCCAACCACATCAAGGTAAGAATACAGAGTGAAGCTGAGATGGAGTGATACTTTACACATTTACCATAACTCTGTGGAATTATGGATGATCAATAATTGATTATGTCTTTTACATTCCTCTCTGCTGTATCCAGAGCCAGGCCCAGCACACAGAGAGGCTGATTAAGATGGGGTTTGAGAATCTTCATTAGTTTCTACATGAGGAAGAGAGAGCCAGGATAGATGCACTGAAGGAGGAAGAGGAGCAGAAGAGTCAGATGATGAAGAAGAAGATTGAGGAGATGAGCAGAGAGATATCATCACTTCCAGACACAATCAGAACCATAGAGGAAGAGCTGGGAGCTGAGGACATCTCATTCCTGCAGGTAAGGACTAATCTACCTCTGATAAATCAACAGCCCTTTCAATTATGAAATAAACATTGTAGTAGTACATTCATATGTTTTAGATTGATTTTCTATGATCAATACATCTATTAATGTGTTATTTTGTTTCCCTACAGAACTACAAGGATACAGTGAAAAGGTAAGGGGACTTTATTATGTCTCTCTCTTCTCTGGGGTTCTGTACCAGAACCCAGTGGACACTGCCAGATCCAGAGAAGGTTTCAGGAGCGCTGATAGATGTAGCAAAGCACCTGGGCAACCTGCAGTTCAGAGTGTGGGAGAAGATGCAGGAAATAGCTCAGGACAGTAAGTATTTAAGGGGTATAATAAGGTATTATATAGTGTAGACCATGACATCACTATGACTCTCCAATACAGAAAAAGAGACAGTGAATTATTTTTAAGATGGCACTCCAGTCTCCTTTCACCTCATTTATCACCTGATTTACTTAACAAAGGCTCATCTCAATATGTAGTGCAGGTATCCTCATGACATGGCACAAGTGGTGGAGATGGGGGGCTTTCCTATTTTGTCCTCTATTACTCCTCTATTGTTCAAGGGGGGAGGCCGATGAAATCACAGTGCACCCATCAGACCAACTCATTGAATGGACAACTCCTAGAAGTTTGCAGTTGTTCACAGACTTAAGGGTAAAAAAATTGTTTTATCAAAATAGTGTTTTTAGTCATTACTGTATTTATACATGAGATATTGTTTTTCAACAGGAAAAGTTTTTTTAAAAATAGCTGGAGTGCATCTTTAAAATACATAACATCAATTTTCATGGAACATCAAATCCGTTTTTTTTTTTTTTTTGTAATTTAGCAGACGCTCTTATCCAGAGCGACTTAGAGGAGCAATTAGGGTTAAGTGCCTTGCTCAAGGGCACATCAACAGATTTTTCACCTAGTTGGCTTGGGGATTAGAACCAGCGACCTTTCGGTTACTGGCACAACGCTCTTAACCACTAAGCTACCTGCCGCGGTTTCAGTGTATTTATCAAAAAGCAGATTGTACATTTACAGATGTGAAGTTTTACGAGGATTTCCCAATAAGTAATGTTCACATATAGAACACAAAACATATATAGCATCATATATCATATACAGTCATGTATTCCCCCTTCATTTGAATTAATCTAGTGTACTTGTGTTCTCTCTGTTCAGCTCCAGTGACTGTTCATCTCCAGCTTTAACTCAGGAACACACAGCTGGGACATTGATGTTGGGGAGAATACATTCTGGGACCTGGGTGTGATCACAGAGATTGTCCAGAGGAAGGGAGAAAGTGGTTTATGGGATGGATCCTGGGATGTGTGGTTTTGTGATGGGTATTATAAAACACATGTTCCAAATAAGCAATCCACTTTACTCACAGAGAGACGGAACCCCCAGAGGATCAGAGTGCAGCTAGATTGGGAAGGAGGAAAGCTGTCATTCTCTGACCCTGTCAATAACACACATCTACACACATTCACACACACTTTCACTGAGATAGTCTTTCTATTATTCTGGAATCCCCATACTCTCCACCTCCCTCTGGGGGTGTTACCAGGTAAGGTGACTGTATCAGTGGATACTGTCTCTGTCTGAATCAGGGACTAACATGATGTAAATGAGTCAGCAACACTCACTGATGTCCTTCATTAAGATTGTTAGAAAGAGATGATAGAGTAGCAGTCCTTCTCCTGCTGTAACACCTGTCACACAATCATCATTTAATACTGTATTATAAGAATCCCTATCAATACTTTCTGTAACACTCTCACCTGTCTGATAATGATAGTCATTGTATTGCAGTAAATGAGATATGGATAAATTAAGATGTAGCATAGTGTTAGGAAGCAAGCCTGATGAACCAAACCACTAATCTTTCTGATGATACCAACAGACTTCACCACTTTGATGCAGACAAAGTGAATATGATCTTTCCAGGACAACTTTTCATCATCTACAACCCCTAGGAATCTAGTGGAATGACAAAGATAGTGATGACCGAGAATGGCGACATCTTACGAGTTCCAACCCAACTTTGCTATTTAGTGACTTTTATCATGTTCATCATCATTTTTTTTATACAGAAAGTTCATACTATTATCACATACAGTGCCTTGCAAAAGTATTTATCCCCCTTGGTGTTTTTCCTATTTTGTTGCATTACAACCTGTAATTTAAATAGTTTTATTTGGATTTCATGTAATGGACATAAACAAAATAGTCCAAATTGGTGAAGTGAAATGAAAAACATAACTTGTTTAAAGAAATTCTAAAAAATAAATAACTGAAAAGTGGTGCGTGCATATGTATTCACCCCCTTTGCTATGAAGCCCCTAAATAAGATCTGGTGCAACCAATTACCTTCAGAAGTCACATAATTAGTTAAATAAAGTCCACCTGTGTGCAATCTAAGTGTCACATGATCTGTCACATGATCTCAGTATATATACACCTGTTCTGAAAGGCCCCAGAGTTTGCAACACCACTAAGCAAGGGGCACCACCAAGTAAGCAGCACCATGAAGACCAAGGAGCTCTCCAAACAGTTCAGGGACAAAGTTGTGGAGAAGTACAGATCAGGGTTGGGTTATAAAAAAATATCAGAAACTTTGAACATCCCACGGAGCACCATTAAATCCAATAAAAAAAATTTGAAAGAATATGGCACCACAACAAACCTGCCAAGACAGGGCCGCCCACCAAAACTCACGGACCAGGCAAGGAGGGCATTAATCAGAGAGGCAACAAAGAGACCAAAGATAACCCTGAAGGAGCTGCAAAGCTCCACAGCAGAGATTGGAGTATCTGTCCATAGGACCACTTTAAGCCATACACTCCACAGAGCTGGGCTTTACGGAAGAGTGGCCATAAAAAACTATTGCTTAAAGAAAAAAATAAGCAAACACGTTTGGTGTTCGCCAAAAGGCATGTGGGAGACTCCCCAAACATATGGATGAAGGTACTCTGGTCAGATGAGACTAAAATTGAGCTTTTTGGCCATCAAGGAAAATGTCTGGCGCAAACCCAACACCTCTCATCACCCCGAGAACACCATCCGTGGCGGCAGCATCATGCTGTGGGGATGTTTTTCATCAGCAGGGACTGGGAAACTGGTCAGAATTGAAGGAATGATGGATGGCACTAATTACAGGGAAATTCTTGAGGGAAACCTGTTTCAGTCTTCCAGAGATTTCAGACTGGGACGGAGGTTCACCTTCCAGCCGGACAATGACCCTAAGCATGCTGCTAAAGCAACACTCGGGTGGTTTAAGGGGAAATATTTAAATGTCTTGGAATGGCCTAGTCAAAGCCCAGACCTCAATCCAATTGAGAATCTGTGGTATGACTTAAAGATTGCTGTACACCATCCAACTTGAAGGAGCTGGAGCAGTTTTGCCTTGAAGAATGGGCAAAATTCCCAGTGGCTAGATGTGCCAAGCTTATAGAGACATACCCCAAGAGACTTGCAGCTGTAATTGCTGCAAAAGGTGGCTTATGGATAGTTATGGATGCTCAAATTGTCTGTTTTTATGTCTTATTTCTTGTTTGTTTCACAATAAAAAATATTTTGCATCTTCAATGTGGTAGGCATGTTGTGTAAATAAAATGATACAAACCCTCCAAAAATCCATTTTAATTCCAGGTTGTAAGGCAACAAAATAGGAAAAATGCCAAGGGGGGTGAATACTTTCGCAAGCCACTGTATGACCGCCAAGCACTTCTGGACATCAGATCGACAGTTACTAACCTTGATTTCGCCTTCAAATAAGACTTCAACTCTGACTAAGCTGTTCCACTGTTCATACCAGACCCTATTCCTTTGATCCATGGGCTACCAAAACACTGCAGGCGTAGACGCAGGAGACGAGGTGGAGTCCTGGTGAAATTGAAGTGAAGAGAAAACCGAATGGTGCTCCCCTCCATTCTATTGGCAAATGTCCAGTCACTCGAGAATAAGATGGATGAGCTTTGTGCGAGCGTCTCCTATTAGAGAGACTTGAAAAGCTGCAATATTATGACTTACTGAAATGTGGCTAGATGATGAAGCTATGCATGTAGTACTCAGTGGTTTCTCCATGCAGTGGCAGGATCGGACAGTGGCTTCGGGGAAGTCGAAAGGAGGAGGAATGTGTTTTTCATGAATAACAACTGGTGTGCTGCTTCAAGTGTGAAGTAAAATCTCTAGTTTTTGCTCACCTGATATAGAATACCTCATGGTAAGCTGCAGACCCTTTTATCTACTAAGAGAGTTCTAATCGTAATTATCACGGCTGTCTACATCCCTCCACAAGCCAACACCACTTTGGCACTCAATGAACTGTATGGGGTCATAAACAAACAAGAAACCACTCACCCAGAGGCAGGGGAGACTTTAACGCGGGGAGACTTAAAACCGTCCTACCTCACTTCAACCAACACGTCTCCTCTGCCACTAGGGGCTCTAAAACTCTAGACTACTTTTATTCTACCCAGAGAAACGCATACAAGGACCTCCCTCATCCTCCCTTCGGCAAAACTGACCATGAATCCATTACCCTGCTTCCTGTTTACAAACAAAAGCTCAAACAGGAAGTACCAACGATCCACTCAACACAAAGTAGTCAGATGAAGCAGGCGCGAGGCTACAAGACTGTTTTGCGAGTACAGACTGGGATATGTTCCGGGATTCATCCGATAGCATTGAGGAGTTTACCAGAACAGTCACAGGCTTAATCAATAAGTGCTGAGACAAAGTCGTCCCCACAGTGACTATAAGAACGTATCCAAACCAAAAACCATTGATTACAGGCAATATCCTCGCTGGGCTAAAGGCTATAGCTACAGTTTACAAGAAACGAGACACGGACATGGACACATACAAGAAAGCCCGCTACGACCTCCAACGAGACATCAAACATGTAAAAGGACAATATAGGAGGAAGGTACAATCCTACTACACCGATGCGCGTTGAATGTGGCAGGGCTTGCAGACAATAACAGATTACAAAGGGAAATCCAGCCGTGAGTTACCCAGCTATGCAGAACTCCCAAACAAGTTAAATGGCTTTTCTGCTCGCTTCGAAGAATATAACACTGTACCTTGCGTGAAAGCCCCTGTTTTTGCAGAAGGAAAACGTTTAAACAGGTTAATAATCACAAGGCCGCTGGGCCAGATGGAATTCCAGGGGGCGTTCTCAAACCATGTGCAGTGCAGCTGGCAAGTGTCTTCACAGACATTTTATTCTGTCCTTGTCCCAATCTGTAATCCCAACATGTTTCAAACTGACCACCATTGTCGCTGTTCCCAAGAGCTCCAATGTTACCTGCCTAAATGACTATCGCCCTGTAGCATTCTCATCTGTAATTATCAACACCATCACCCCAGACATCCTAAACCCACTCAAATTCACATACCGCCCCAACAGATCCACAGATGACGCAATCTTGATTGCACTTCACACTGCCCTCTCCCACCTGGACAAGTGGGGAAATAACTATGTGAGAATGCTGTTCAAAGAGTACAGATCAGCATTCAACACCAGAGTCCCCTCCAAGCTCATCACCAAGCTAGGGACCCTGAGACTGAACCCCTCCCTCTGCAACTGGATGCTGGACTTCCTGACTGGCCGGCCCCAGGTGGTGATGGTAGGCAACAACACCTCCGCCACGCTGACCCTCAACATGGAGGCCCCTCAGGGGTGTGTGCGTAGTCCCTTCCTGTGCTCCCTGTTCACCCACGACTGCATGGCCATGTACGACAACAACACCATCATCAAGTTTTCTGACAACATGGCGGTGGTAGGCCTGATCACGTACGGCAATGAGTCAGAGGTCAGAGACTTAGCAGTGTGGTGCCAGGACAACAACCTCTCCCTCAACGTCAGTAAGACCAAGGAGCTGATCGTTTACTATAGTAGAAAGAGGGGAGAGCACCCCCCCATCCACATCAACGGGGATGTTGTGGAGCGGGTCGAGAACTTCAAGTTCCTTGGCGTCCACATCACTAAGGACGTAACATGGTCCACACACATCCGCACAGTCGTGAAGAGCGCACGGCAGCACCTCTTCTCGCTCAAGAGGCTGAAAAAATGTGGCATGGGCCCTCGGATTCTCAAAAAGTTTTACAACTGCACCATCGAGAGCATCTTGACTGGCTGCATCACCACTTGGTATGGCAAATGCACCACCCTTGACTAGGTCTGTTGCGGTGACCGCATTACCGCCACACAGGCAGTCGTGTCATGACCGCAGTAAAAATTCTACGTGACCGTTGAGTCGCGGTAATCTCCTCTTATGCATTCTGGACATGTGTTGGTAGTATCCAACTCACTAACGACCATCAGGTCCTAATGGCCTGGTACTCAGTACTCTATTGTCCTTCTAACCACTCTGACATCAATGCAAAGGCAATCGAAAATCATATCAAACACTTATCATCAAAACAGTTTGTGCTTTTAAAACTCTCCTCACTGTGATTGATCAATTTGAAGAAAGAAGTTCAACAACAAGTTGAAACTGAGTGGAAAACCTTGTGGATGTTGTTTCAAAGCCTTACACAACAAAATGGACAGCGCTTTAGGTGATGGTTAATTCAAAACACTCATATGCATATTAGAGCTTATGCATACATATAGGCCTGTATACTGTATGAGCCCAAGCCCCCCAAAACACTCTGAATTAAAATAATGATTGTGCCATTATACGATACATTGTCACACCAGCCTTCGCTTTGGCTCCCCCTCGGCGTCACTGGCCTTCTAGCTGCTGCCGAACCTGCTGCTGGCAAACGCCCTTCTCTCATTAACCCCAGACTTGTCTCCTCATTACACACACCTGTTTCCAATGCCCACTCTATCACTGTATATATACTCCCTCTGTCATTTGTCTTTATCGGTCATTGTAAATGTGGCTTGTTTTCCTGAGAGGAATCACGCCTACAGTTTTCCTGAGTACTGTATATTTAGCACTGTGGGTTTCGTCCCGCTTTAAGCTGTGGTGCGTTAATAAATTCAGTAGTTCTAAACCTGCTACTGCCTCCTGCCTACTCTCTACATTTGTGACATAGCATACCACATATTACACAAGGCAGAAAAACATTTTTAAAAATACTGATTTAAGATATCTTTGGTACATAATTGGTCTAGCCTAAATTAAACAAATTCAGAGTTAGCCTACATTATAATGAATTTGCATTTTATTTTGAATAGCCTAGTAATAGGGCATTTTCTATATTTCATAATTAATAGGCTGAAACATTACCTTTAGCTACAGAATATCTCGCCACCATGCGTTTCCATCTCCTTCCTTCACTTCTTCATTCCTTTCTCCAGCACGCAGAAAGAGGAGCTGTCAGCAGTTTAATTAAATCTGTTTAGTTTTGAAAACATGTTACTATCGATGTTCCCGAACAGATTTCACTTGATTTCCCAAATTAAGCAATGGGTAGCTGCAGGAACAGGGTTGGAGAGCCCATGGCATACAGAGTTGTGCGGAATATTACCTGTTGCGCAGCGAAATAACCGGAGTAAGCTACCAGATATGGAATGAACCAGCGGGAATGTGGCCTCCATTCGCTATTGGAGTGCTGTCACGATCGTCGTAAGCAACGGACCAAGGCGCAGCGTGATATGCGTACATCTTTTAATGAGTACTTTATAACAATAACAAAACAACAAAACGATACGTGAAGTCCTAAGGTTAACAAAACACAAACCTCTCCGGAACAAGATCCCACAAATGACAAGTGCAAAACAGGCTGCCTAAGTATGGTTCCCAATCAGAGACAACAAGCCACAGCTGCCTCTGATTGGGAACCACCCCGGCCAACATAGAAACACATGAACTAGAACATGAACATAGAACACTAAACATAGAAACTAACACCCTGGCTCAACATATAAGAGTCCCCAGAGCCAGGGCGTGACAGTACCCACCCCCAAAAGCGCGGACTGCGACCGCGCCAACTAAACCCAACAGGGGAGGGGCCGGGTGGGCATTCCGCCTCGGAGGCGGATCCGGCTCCGGGCGTGACCACCACTCTCTAGCTACCCCCCCGTAGCGCCCCTGGTCTGGTCTGGCCACACTGGCTGGAGCTGGACTGGACATCGGTGGAGCGGATTGCTTAGGCTCCGGTGTGGAGCAGCTGACCGGTACCTGACCAGGCACCGGTGGAACAGGCACGGGCTGTGCCGGACCGGGCTGGCGACGGGCACCACTGGCTTGGTGCGGGGAGCAGGAACAGGCCGGACCGGGCTGGCGACGCGCACCACTGGCTTGGTGCGGGGAGCAGGAACAGGCCGGACCGGGCTGGCGACGCGCACCACTGGCTTGGTGCGGGGAGCAGGAACAGGCCGGACCGGGCTGACGACGCGCACCACAGGCTTGGTGCGGGGAGCAGGAACAGGCCGGACCGGGCTGGCGACGTGCACCACTGGCTTGGTGCGGGGAGCAGGAACAGGCCGGGCTGGCGACGCGCACCACTGGCTTGGTGCGAGGGGCAGGAACAGGCCGGGCCGGGCTGGCGACGCGCACCACAGGCTTGGTGCGAGGGGCAGGAACAGGCCGGGCTGGGCTGGCGACGCGCACCACAGGCTTGGTGCGAGGGGCAGGAACAGGCCGGGCCGGGCTGGCGACGCGCACCACTGACTTGGTGCGAGGGGCAGGAACAGGCCGGGCCGGACTGGGAACACGCACCACTAACTTAGTGCGGGGAGCAGGAACGGGTTGGGCCGTACTGGGAACACGCACCACTAACTTAGTGCGGGGAGCGGGAACGGGTCGGGCCGGACTGGGAACACGCACCACTAACTTAGTGCGGGGAGCGGGAACGGGTCGGGCCGGACTGGGAACACGCACCACTAACTTAGTGCGGGGAGCGGGAACGGGCCTGACCGTACTGGGAACACACACCACTGACCTTGTGCGGGAATTAGGAACGGGCCGGACCGGACTGGTGACACACACCACTTGCTTGGTGCGAGGAGCGGGACTGGGTTTCCTCATAAACCTCCGCTCCCTCTGCTGCCTACTCAGTTCCTCTCGCCGTGCCTCCACACTCTCCTTCTCCCTCCTGACCAATGGCCCCCGTAACCTGGTGGCCTCCTCTTCTAGTCCATAAACTCGCCCTGTAGCTGCCTCCAGCAGCCCCGTCGTCCATGCCGTGTGCCCCCCCAATTTTTTTTATTGGGGTTGCCTCTCGCCTGTCCGACGACGGCCCGGTTGGCGCCGCTTCTCCTCTCCTGCCTGAACATCCTCCCTCATCGCCCTCCGGTAGCGGACGGCCTCCTCCTCGGTGATCTTCCCCCAACCTAGTAGGACATCCACTAGCGTTATCTCCGGCGTTTGCTCCTGGACACGCTGCTTGGTCCTTAATTGGTGGGATCTTCTGTCACGATCGTCGTAAGCAACGGACCAAGGCGCAGCGTGATATGCGTACATCTTTTAATGAGTACTTTATAACAATAACAAAACAACAAAACGATACGTGAAGTACTAAGGTTAACAAAACACAAACCTCTCCGGAACAAGATCCCACAAATGACAAGTGCAAAACAGGCTGCCTAAGTATGGTTCCCAATCAGAGACAACAAGCCACAGCTGCCTCTGATTGGGAACCACCCCGGCCAACATAGAAACACATGAACTAGAACATGAACATAGAACACTAAACATAGAAACTAACACCCTGGCTCAACATATAAGAGTCCCCAGAGCCAGGGCGTGACAAGTGCATATGGATGACATGTATTTTTTCTCTTGCCCCTGTTCCTGCCCATTTGATAATGGGCTATTCTAAATCGAAACACATTTTATATATTAGCAAAGACAATATTACATTGAGAATAGTCTGATGCGTCTAATGATCACTTGATGAGAGATGGCGAGAACTGCTTTACTTTTTTATGCGACTTTCTCAAATCATCAAAAGCCCAAATATTTGGATTTCTAAGGCATTCTAAGGTTTGTATCATTCACAACTAAAGTTGCCAAATAACTCTAAATCCAGCATATACAGTGGCTTGCGAAAGTATTCACCCCACTTGGCATTTTTCCTATTTTGTTGCCTTACAACATGGAATTAAAATTGATTTTTGGGGGGTTTGTATCATTTCATTTACACAATATGCCTACAACTTTGAAGATGCAAAATATTTTATATTGTGAAACTAACAAGAAATAAGACAAAAAAATGGAAAACTTGAGCGTGCATAACTATTCACCCCCCCCAAAGTCAATACTTTGTAGAGCCACCCTTTGCAGCATTTACAGCTGCAAGTCTCTTGGGGTATGTCTCTATAAGCTTGGCACTGGGATTTTTGCCCATTATTCAAGGCAAAACTGCTCCAGCTACTTCAAGTTGGATGGGTTCCGCTTGTGTACAGCAATCTTTAAGTCATACCACAGTTTCTCAATTGGATTGATGTCTGGGCTTTGACTAGGCCATTCCAAGACATTTAAATGTTTCCCCTTAAACCCCTCGAGTGTTGCTTTAGCAGTATGCTTAGGGTCATTGTTCTGCTGGAAGGTGTCTCAAATCTCTGGAAGACTGAAACAGGTTTCCCTCAAGAATTTCCTTGTATTTAGCGCCATCCATCATTCCTTCAATTCTGACCAGTTTCCCAGTACCTGCTGATGAAAAACATCCCCACAGCATGATGCTGCCACCACCATGCTTCACTGTGGGTGATGAGAGGTGTTGGGTTTGCGCCAGACATTTTCCTTGATGGCCAAAAAGCTCAATTTTAGTCTTATCTGTCCAGAGTACCTTCATCCATATGTTTGGGGAGTCTCCCACATGCCTTTTGGCGAACACCAAACGTGTTTGCTTATTCTTTTCTTTAAGCGATGGCTTTTTTCTGGCCACTCTTGCGTAAAGCCTAGCTCTGTGGAGTGTACGGCTTAAAGTGGTCCTATGGACAGATACTCCAATCTCCGCTGTGGAGCTTTGCAGTTCCTTCAGGGTTATCTTTGGTCTCTCTGTTGCCTCTGATTAATGCCCTCCTTGCCTGGTCTGTGAGTTTTGGTGGGCGGCCCTCTCTTGGCAGGTTTGTTGTGGTGCCATATTCTTTCAATTTTTTAATAATGGATTTAATGGTGCTCCATGGGATGTTCAAAGTGTCAGATATTTTTTTAGAACCCAACCCTGATCTGTACTTCTCCACAACTTTGTCCCTGACCTGTTTGGAGAGCTCCTTGGTCTTCATGGTGCCGCTTGCTTGGTGGTGCCCCTTGCTTAGTAGTGTTGCAGACTCTGGGGCCTTTCAGAACAGGTGTATATATACTGAGATCATGTGACAGATCATGTGACACTTAGATTGCACACAGGTGGACTTTATTTAACTGATTCTGTGACTTCTGAAGGTAATTGGTTGCACCAGATCTTATTTAGGGGCTTCATAGCAAAGTAGGTGAATACATATGCACCCGCCACTTTTCCGTTATTTATTTTTCATTTCACGTCACCAATTTGGACTATTTTGTGTATGTCCATTACGTGAAATTCAAATAAAAATCAATTTAAATTACAGGCTGTAATGCAACAAAATAGGAAAACGCCAAGGGGGATGAATACTTTTGCAAGGCACTGTAGGACCTGTTTCAAATGTTCACTTTTGCGCTCAACATAGCCACTCCATATGCGTACTCTAGCTCCGGAATGGGAAAAATATCCTTTATATTTTATTTGGCTAAGTTCAAATATATTACTCTTACTATAAAATCATATAATATAAAATAATGGCACGGGATTTATAAGCATAGGATTGAGTGTGAGATTGTGTTGGCATATCTTGTCTGCTTAATGAACAAGCCTACAGCCTATGGCATTGTACATAGCCAGATAACATACAGTAGGCCAACTCATATTCTATTCTTTTGAAATACATTTTCTTCATATCATAATGTTTCTTTGGACCTGCCTAAAATAAATAATGGATGTATTGTGATGGTGTATATTCAATTGATTTATTCAACTTTTTAAAATGTAGATGTTCCAAAGGCGCGCATCAGCAGCTTTTATGCGTGGAGGCCTGGAGATACTAAATGTGTTTTCAGAACAATGACAAGCTGACAAAATGTAATGACCGCCACAGGCCTACCCTGTGAAAAAAAAAAAGCACTACAGAGTGTGGTGCAGACAGCCCAGTACATCACTGGGGCCGAGCTCCCTGCCATCCAGGACCTTTATACCAGGCGGTGTCAGAGGGAGGCCCTAAAAATGGTCAAAGACTCCAGCCACCCAAGTCATAGACTTTTCTCTCTGCTACCGTCCAGCAAATGGTACTGGAGCATCGGCTCTTGGACTAACAGACTCCAAGACAGCTTCTACCCCCAAGCCATAAGACTGTTAAATAGCCAGACTGCTAAATAGTCAATTAATGGCACCCAAACTATCTGCACTGACTCGATCTTGTACTGACCCAACGCACACTCACTAAACTACAGTTGAAGTTTACATACACTTAGGTTGGAGTCATTAAAACTCGTTTTTCAACCACTCCACAAATTTCTTGTTAACAAACCATAGTTTTGGCAAGTCGGTTAGGACATCTACTTTGTGCATGACACAAGTAATTTTTCCAACAATTGCTTACAGACAGATTATTTCAATTATAATTCACTGTATCACAATTCCAGTGGGTCAGAAGTTTACGTAAACTAAGTTGACTGTGCCTTTAAACAGCTTGGAAAATTCCAGAAAATTATGTCATGGCTTTAGAATCTTCAGATAGGCTAATTGACATCATTTGAGTCAATTGGAGGTGTACCTGTGGATGTATTTCAAGGCCCACCTTCAAACTCAGTGCCTCTTTGCTTGACATCATGGGAAAATCTAAAGAAATCAGCCAAGATCTCAGAAAAATAATTGTAGACCTCCACAAGTCTGGTTCATCCTTGGGAGCAATTTCCAAACGCCTGAAGATACCACGTTCATCTGTACAAACTATAGTACGCAAGTATAAACACCATAGGTGAAATAAGTATAGCCAGTTATAATTGTAATGGCTTAGCTGATAATAACAAAAGAAGAACAATATTTACATGGCTCAAAGAGAAGGAATATAATATCTATTGTTTACAGGAAACTCATTCAACAATTGGAGATGAAGTTGCATGGAAAAAGGAATGGGGGAGCGAAATATACTTCTCCCATGGGCAAAGAAATTCAAAAGGGGTGATGATATTAATTAATAGTAATTTCGATCCGAATGTGCAAATTGTCCAAATAGATACGCAAGGTAGATGGATTATTTTAAATAAGTTATTGGACCATAAACAGATATGGCTCATTAACCTTTATGGACCAAATAATGATGATCCACACTTCTTTGACAATATAATAAATTATCAACCCTGCAAGCAATTCAAGACAATATTATTATGGTGGGGGATTATAATACTGTTTTAAATAGCTGAATGGACCGTAAAGGAAATCACACCACAAACAATCACCCACATGCTCTTAATGAAATCGTGAATGTCATGGATACATTAGAACGAGTAGATATATGGAGGCTTAAATATCCTGATCTAGTGAGATATACATGGCGGAGACTCAATCAAGCTAGTCGTCTTGACTTCTTTCTTATCTCATTCTCGTTGGCACCAAAAGTTTAAAAAGTGTTGATAGGGGACAGAATGCGGTCGGACCATCATATAATAGGCATATACATTACTCTTACTGAATTTCCACGTGGGCGAGGATATTGGAAATCTAATCAAAACCTTTTGGATGATAATTTATTTTTAACTAGGACAAAGGAATTTATAACTGACTTTTTCCGACATAACATAGGTACAGCAAATCCCCTTATTGTATGGGACACCTTTAAATGTGCCTTTAGAGGCCATGCAATTCAGTACTCATCTCGAAAACTAAAGCAATTTAGGTCAAAAGAGTTTATACTAACAAAGGAAATAGAAAGTCTAACAGAACAGATAGATGGTAATAAAAACTGTAACATAGAGGCTCAGAATGAATTAGAGGAAAAACAAAAAGAAATGGAGAAACTTATTCAAGATAGATCAAGTGTAATATATTATAAAAATAAAGCAAACTGGATGGAATATGGGGAAAAATGCACAAAATTCTTTTTTAATCTTCAACATAGGAATGCTACCAAAAAGAATTAAATGAAACTGGTTACTTTTATTTAATTTTTTTATTTGTATTTTTTACAATTGACGGAGTCACCCATGACTCACCAAATTATATTTTGAAGGAGGAAACAAAGTACTTTAAGCATATGTTTTCATTTCAGTCGCCTCCATCTCCTCTAACTAAAGCTAATTGTAGAGATGTTTTTTCTATTGATAATGTAAAATTAACAGCCATACAGAACGACTCATGTGAAGGTGAAATTACAGAGGAGGAACTTCTGGATGCAATTAAAGACTTTAAGTCCGGGAAAACTCCAGGGTTGGATGGCATACCAGTCGAGGTATACCAAACCTTTTTTGATATACTAAGAGGACCGTTATTAGCATGTTTTAACCACTCCTAGGTAAATGGTAGATTATCTGACACTCAAGAAGAAGGTCTGATCTCATTATTACTGAAACAGGATACAAGTGGAAAATATAAAGATCCAGTCCATTTAAACAATTGGAGGCCCCTTACACTTCAGTGTTGTGATGCAAAAATTGTAGCAAAATGTATAGCGCATAGAATTAAAAAGTTATTGTCCGATATTATTCATTCTAATCAGACAGGTTTTTTACATGTAAGATACATTGGAGATAATACAAGGCAAGTATTGGAAACAATAGAACATTATGGGTAATCTGGGAAACCAGGCCTGCTATTCATAGCAGACTTCGAAAAGGCATTTGATAAAGTACAACTGGGGTTTATATATAAATGCCTGGAGCATTTCAATTTTGGAGAATCTCTTATAAAATGGGTCAAAATCATGTATAGTAACCCTAGGTGTAAAATAGTAAATAATGGCTATTTCTCAGAAAGTTTTAAACTGTCAAGAGGAGTAAAACAAGGTTGTCCACTATCGGCATACAGTGGGGGAAAAAAGTATTTAGTCAGCCACCAATTGTGCAAGTTCTCCCACTTAAAAAGATGAGAGAGGCCTGTAATTTTCATCATAGGTACACGTCAACTATGACAGACAATTCAATTTGAGATTTTTTTTCTCCAGAAAATCACATTGTAGGATTTTTTATGAATTTATTTGCAAATTATGGTGGAAAATAAGTATTTGGTCACCTACAAACAAGCAAGATTTCTGGCTCTCACAGACCTGTAACTTCTTCTTTAAGAGGCTCCTCTGTCCTCCACTCGTTACCTGTATTAATGGCACCTGTTTGAACTTGTTATCAGTATAAAATACACCTGTCCACAACCTAAACAGTCACAAAGAGCTGTCAAAGGACACCAGAAACAAAATTGTAGACCTGCACCAGGCTGGGAAGACTGAATCTGCAATAGGTAAGCAGCTTGGTTTGAAGAAATCAACTGTGGGAGCAATTATTAGGAAATGGAAGACATACAAGACCACTGATAATCTCCCTCGATCTGGGGCTCCACGCAAGATCTCACCCCGTGGGGTCAAAATGATCACAAGAACGGTGAGCAAAAATCCCAGAACCACACGGGGGGACCTAGTGAATGACCTGCAGAGAGCTGGGACCAAAGTAACAAAGCCTACCATCAGTAACACACTACGCCGCCAGGGACTCAAATCCTGCAGTGCCAGACGTGTCCCCCTGCTTAAGCCAGTACATGTCCAGGCCCGTCTGAAGTTTGCTAGAGTGCATTTGGATGATCCAGAAGAGGATTGGGAGAATGTCATATGGTCAGATGAAACCAAAATATAACTTTTTGGTAAAAACTCAACTCGTCGTGTTTGGAGGACGAAGAATGCTGAGTTGCATCCAAAGAACACCATACCTACTGTGAAGCATGGGGGTGGAAACATCATGCTTTGGGGCTGTTTTTCTGCAAAGGGACCAGGACGACTGATCCATGTAAAGGAAAGAATGAATGGGGCCATGTATCATGAGATTTTGAGTGAAAACCTCAATGCCCCTTCCATCAGCAAGGGCATTGAAGATGAAACGTGGCTGGGTCTTTCAGCATGACAATGATCCCAAACACACCGCCCGGGCAACGAAGGAGTGGCTTCGTAAGAAGCATTTCAAGGTCCTGGAGTGGCCTAGCCAGTCTCCAGATCTCAACCCCATAGAAAATCTTTGGAGGGAGTTGAAAGTCCATGTTGCCCAGCGACAGCCCCAAAACATCACTGCTCTAGAGGAGATCTGCATGGAGGAATGGGCCAAAATACCAGAAACAGTGTGTGAAAACCTTGTGAAGACTTACAGAAAACGTTTGACCTGTGTCATTGCCAACAAAGGGTATATAACAAAGTATTGAGAAACTTTTGTTATTGACCAAATACTTATTTTCCACCATAATTTACAATGTGATTTTCTGGAATTTTTTTTCTCATTTCGTCTGTCATAGTTGACGTGTACCTATGATGAAAATTACAGGCCTCTCTCATCTTTTTAAGTAGGAGAACTTGCACATTTGGGGGCTGACTAAATACTTTTTTTCCCCACTGTATCTATTTATTGTGGCCATCGAGATGTTAGCAATTAAAATCAGATCCAACAATAATATCAGAGGATTAGAAATCCAGGGCTTAAAAACAAAGGTGTCATTGTGCGCTGATGATTCAGGTTTTCTTTTAAATCCACAACTAGAATCCCTCCACAGCCTCATAGAGGATCTAGATACATTTTCTATCCTCTTTGGATTACAACCAAATTATGACAAATGTACTATATATACGTATTGGATCACTAAAAAATACAATTTTTACATTACAATGTAGTTTACCAATAAAATGGTCTGATGGTGATGTGGATATACTCGGAATACATATCCCAAAGGAAATAAATGATCTCACTTCAATAAATTATAATAGAAAGTTAGCAAAAATAGATAAGATCTTGCTACCATGGAAAGGTAAATACCTGTCAATTTGTGGAAAAATCACCCTGATTAACTCTTTAGTATTATCCCAGTTGACCTATTTGCTTATGGTCTTGCCTACGCCTAGCGGACAGTTTTTTAAATTATATGAGAAAAATATATAAAATTTTATTTGGAACGGCAAGCCAGACAAAATTAAACGGGCATATTTATATAATGAATATGAATTCGGAGGACAGAAATTATTAAATATTAAAGCATTAGACCTATCACTAAAAGCTTCAGTCATACAAAAGTTATACTTAAATCCGAACTGGTTCTCTAGCAAATTAGTAAGATTGTCTCACCCAATGTTCAAGAATGGCCTTTTTCCCTTTATTCAGATTACAACCACTCACTTTCAGTTAGTTGAAAAGGAAATCATCTCCCAAATATCACTATTTCTAAAACAAGCCATAGAAAGTTGGTTGCAATTTCAATTTAATCCTCCAGAAACGACAGAACAAATAATGCAACAAATATTGTGGTTAAACTCAAATATACTAATTGACAAAAAACCTTTTTGTTTTGACAAAATGTTAAAAAAAGGTATAATCTTCGTACATTATATCATCGGTAGGACTGGTGGAGTTCTGTCACACATGCAGCTAACAAAAACATATGGAAATGTCTGCTCTACCCAAAATTACAACCAAATAATTGCAGCCTTACCGCAAAAATGGAAGAGTAAAGTGGAAGGGGGAGAAAGTAAGGAACTTGTCTGTCGGCCTTGCATTAAAGAACATAATTGGTTAAGGAAAACTGTGATAAATAAAAAAGTATATCAGTTTTATTTAAGGACCAAAGGATTGACAGCCATCCCATATAGATTGCAAAATAGTTGGGAAGAGATTTTTGACGTACCGATCCCATGGCATAGTGTTTATGAACTGATACGCAAAACAACAACCGGATTCAAATATTAGAATCTTTCAATTTAAATTATTATATAAAATTCTTGCTACCAATAGAATGTTATTTATATGGGGCATACAATCTTCCCAGCTCTGCAGATTTTGCTGCGAAGAGACAGAATCATTAGATCATTTGTTTTGGTACTGTCCATTTGTAGCTTGTTTTTGGACACAGGTCCAGGAATGGCTAAAGGATTGCAATATTTACCTGGAGCTAACCTTGCAGATAGCATTACTGGGTGATCTGAATAGTCATAGTCAATCGATTAATAATATAATAATACTTTTAGAAAAAATGTTTATTTTTAATTCACTATCTGTAGAAACAATGAGAATAGAAAGGTTCAGAATTTTTGTAAAACATCACAGTACAGTTGAAATATATATGGCAAATAGAAATCCTATATGGATGGTATTAAGAGATAGATGGGAGGTGTTGAATGGAGCTGAATGATGGGACTAATAACAACTAACAACAAAATAATAACAAGATAACTAATAATGTAAGCATACTGTGTCCATAATAAGTATGTAGGTTGTATGTTGGGAGCTTTTGGGAAAGAGCACATTTAGAAAGATATGGCATATAGAAGTAAACCGGATGGACATCATGAAAATGATCGGAGAGGTTGAGAGTAGAAGACGTTCAGGAGAAAAAAATGAACAAAATATAATTATTGTAAAATTGACTGTGCAGATAAAATGTAGATAGTAAGTATTAGCTGGAAGTAGAGGCCTAAGCATTGTTGTTCACTAGTTTACCCCAAGTAGGGAAAGGGCGGCGGGGTTGGAAAGTAATAAAGGGGAATATATATATAAAAAACATGGGGGATTGGAAGTGATGCAGACAATTACATTGATGGAAGTTACAATCTATCTGCAATATCAAGCTGATCTACCCCCCCCAATTTTTTTTTTTTTTTAAACATTATAATAAATACAAAAATAAGAAAACACCATGGGACCACGCAGCCGTCATACCACTCAAGAAGGAGACGCGTTCTGTCTCCTAGAGATGAACGTACTTTGGTGCGAAAAGTGCAAATCAATCCCAGAACAACAGCAAAGGACCTTGTGAAGATGCTGGAGGAAACAGGTACAAAAGTATCGATATCCACAGTAAAACAGGTCCTATATCGACATAACCTGAAAGGCTGCGCAGCAAGGAAGAAGCCACTTCTCCAAAACCGCCATAAAAAAGCCAGACTACGGTTTGCAACTGCACATGGGGACGAAGATCGTACTTTTTGGAGAAATGTCCTCTGGTCTGATGAAACAAAAATAGAACTGTTTGCCCATAATGACCATCGTTATGTTTGGAGGAAAAGGGGGGTAGCTTGCAACCTGAAGAACACCATCCCAACTGTGAAGCACGGGGGTGGCAGCATCATGCTGTGGGGGTGCTTTGCTGCAGGAGGGACTGGTGCACTTCACAAAATAGATGGTATCATGAGGAAGGAAAATTATGTGGATATATTGAAGCAACATCACAAGACATCAGTCAGGAAGTTAAAGCTTGGTCGCAAATGGGTCTTCCAAATGAACAATGACCCCAAGCATACTTCCAAAGTTGTGGCAAAATGGCTTAAGGACAATAAAGTCAAGGTATTGGAGTGGCTATCACAAAGCCCTGACCTCAACCCTATAGAACATTTGTGGGCAGAGCTGAGAAAGCGTATGCGAGCAAGGAGGCCTACAAACCTGACTCAGTTACACCAGGTCTGTCAGGAGGAATGTGCCAAAATGCACCCAACTTATTGTGGGAAGCTTGTGGAAGGCTACCCGAAACGTTTGACCCAAGTTAAACAATTTAAAGGCAATGCTACCAAATACTAATTGAGTGTATGTGTCACGTTCGTTTAAGGACGGGTCAGACCAAGGCGCAGCGTGAAATGCGTACATGTTTATTACAACGATAAACACACTAAACAAAACAACAAACCAACGAAACGTGAAGTCCTAAGGCTAAACACAATACAAGCCTACTCACGGAACAAGATCCCACAACTAATGCATGCCAACAGGCTGCCTAAGTATGATCCCCAATCAGAGACAACGAGCGACAGCTGTCCCTGATTGGGAATCACACCCGGCCAAACATAGATATACAACGCCTAGACTGAAACATAGAAAACACAACATAGAATATTCACACCCTGACTCAACATATAAGAGTCCCATAAGTCAGAGCGTGACAGTATGTACACTTCTGACCCACTGGGAATGTGATGAAAGAAATATTATTATATTATTCTGACATTTCACATTCTTAAAATAAAGTGGTGATCCTAACTGACCTAAGACAGGACATTTTAAGTTTAAATGTATTTGGCTAAGGTGTATGTGAACTTCCGACTTCAACTGTAGCTCCATTCTTGTGTATTTAATTTTTTTCCTCTTGCGTTATTACTCTGCATCATTGGGTCGGGCTCGTAAGCAAACATTTAACGGTAAAGTCTACACCAGTTGTAATCGGCGCATGTGACAAATACAAATGTATTAGATTTTTTGATTTGATGAAACCTGGTCCTTTTAAATCCCAACAATTGAGATTCTATTTTATTTTTTACAATATTTCTCATTCTTACAAGTGAATACACTGTAGTTGGGTTTTTTAACATTTAAATAAAATTTGCTTGTCTGGAACTATTCAGATTTGGCCATGCCTGAATTAGCTTGATTGATTAGTGAATCGAAATTCTTGTGTGATAAAATCAAGTTGGTATCATCAGCAAAATGAATTGGAAGTATGGTAGAAGACACAGAGGCATGGTCATTAATATATATTAGAAATAACAACGGTCCAAGGATCGAACAATGTGGAACACCACAATAATATCTTGGCCCTGGTAGATGCACAGCCATTTGCACATAGAAATAGTTCTCTATCATTAAGATAATCATATAGCCATTTATATGTATAATCATGAAAACCATAATATTGCAATTTAATAAGTAATATTTCATTATCAACCGTGTCAAAAGCTTTTGATAAATGTAGAAAAATGCCAAGAGCATATTCGTTGTTCAGGGCTGTAAAGATTTTATCCACATGTTGTAAAACAGTCATATCTGTGGAATATTGGTGCTCATATAGAAAAAAATGTTTACAAATTATTTTATACACCAGTTTCTCTAGTATTTTAGAAAAACATGATAGTACAGATATTGGGTGATAATTTGTTAAATATCTTGTATCCCTAGATTTAGAGATGGGGATAACTTTGGCAATTTTCAAATATTTTGGAACAATACCAGTTAGAGGCTCAATAATCAAGGAAGACACTGATTTCACCAAAGAGGCACCTCAAAATTACCAGCTGCTGATAGATTTAAGTTACCAATTACCTCCATCACCTCCATTACATCAGGTGGATCAAACTGAAGCAGAGAAGGGAAATGTCCCTTCATATAATCCAAGGGATTTCCATACATTTCTCAGATTTTCTTTGACAGAGAGGAACCCACATTCACAAAAAAAGTTATTAAATTCACATGAGATAACATCAGGATCGCTATAGGTCTTATTTCCAACAATAAATTGAGATGTAGAAGCCTTTTTCTTATTCAACAGTTGATTGATTATTTTCCAAGTTTACTTTTTTTAAATTGAGGATTGAAAGATTAATACAGAATTGAAGGATTTGAGAAAAGTCTGGTAACCAGACTCCACATTGGGATGATTAGAAATATTTCCCATGAAATATCATCACTCAACATCTTAAAATGCTCATAATACTTTTGTTAAATATTCTCCATTCCCACCTGTTCATTTCCAGCTGCCCTCAAGAAGTGGAATATTGGAAAGTGGTCAGAAATGTCAGTATAAAGTGTACCTGTTTTATCCACATTATTCAAAGAATTAGTCAAAATATTATCAATATTATCTGGGGTGGAGTTTGTTGGGGTGGAGGCACCATCTTGCTCTTGGCAGACTGAATGTAAAAGCTAGTCCAATGTAGGAGTTTCAGATGCTGAAGTTGACTGCTTTGCACTTCCATACAGTTGCTGTCCATGGTTTTGAATTTTCCAGAGCCATAGATACACTTAGGGTTTTGCAGCATTAAAGGCCCAGTGCAGTCAAAAATATGAATTTCCTGTGTTTTATATATGTTTCTACGCTATGTGGTTAGAATAATACTGCGAAATTGTGGACATTATGATAATGCCCTTTTAGTGTAAGAGCTGCTTGAAAAGACCGCCTGAAATGTCAGCCTGTTTTAGTGGGATGGAGTTTTGGCCTGCCTGGTGACAATAAGACCAATTACAAATAGAGTACCAATCCTCTTTGCCAATAACAGCTTGTTTTCATTTTTCCCCTTCCCACTCAGACCACTCCCAGACAGTCATAGCAAAATTATTGCATGAAAAATTGCTCTTTGCTAACAAGCTATATTTGATTCTTTTTGAAATTGTTACACAGAAATTATTTGATATTGAGATAAAAACAGCTGCATTGGACCTTTAAAAGACAGTTATATTTAACCAAACACTGACATCTAGTGGAAGTGTCCTGCACAGATTCAAGCTGATATAAATTACAACTAAGCAGAGAGCTCCACCCCTGACTTACTTGTTTAGCAGGAAGGAGCAAAGCTCACAACAGAACAGCGCTGTAACATTCAGCTATTCAGCATTCAGCTAAACTGATTTATGTCTTATAGGGGGACCAATAATCTTTTAAAACAATCAAGAATCTAAACAACAGTTGGAACACCAGCAGGAAAACATAGATTTCTAAATTCAGTTTTCAAAAGTAAACCTTCATCAAGAGAGTTTTCAAAAGTGAAACTAAACTTTCTGTTCAAAAGCCATAACAGAGAGATAAGCAGTGAGAAATGGCATCTAAAGCTTTTCTCTCAGAGGATGATTTCTCCTGTGCTGTATGTCGTGACATCTTCAAGAATCCAGTGGTCCTGTTCTGTAGCCACAGCTTCTGTAAAGCCTGTCTGGAGGAATACTGGAAACAGAAGACATCTCGGGAATGTCCAGTCTGCAGAAAGAAATCATCAATGGAATTCCCCCCCTGTAACCTGGTTTTAATGAACCTGTGTGAGGCCTTCTTACAGGATAGAAGTCAGAGAGCTTCAGCAGGGTATGAGGTGCTCTGCAGTCAGCACAGTGAGAAACTCAAGCTTTTCTGTCTGGAGGATAAACAGCCCATCTGTTTTGTGTGTCAAACTTCAAAAATGCATAAAAGCCATGACTTCTGCCCAATAGATGAAGCTGCACAGGATCATAAGGTAGGAGATGTATTTAACACTACTTGGCTTACAGCATGTACTGCACATATTGTGAAATGTGAATAAAGATCTGTGTGCCAATCCACTCCTTTTACACACAGCATCTGTTTATAATGTTGTTTCATTCCAGGAGAAACTCAAGATTGCACTGGAGCCCTTACAGGAGAAACTGAAGGTCTTTAGAGAAGTTAAACTGACCTGTGATCAAACAGCAGAGCACATCAAGGTAAGAATACAGAGTGAAGCTGAGATATAATTATATTGTAAAGATTTACCATAACTCTGTGGAATTATGGATGATCAATTATTGATGATATATTTGACATTCCTCTCTGCTGTATCCAGAGCCAGGCCCAGCACACAGAGAGGCTGATTAAGATGGGGTATAAGAAGCTTCATCAGTTTCTATATGCGGAAGAGAGAGCCAGGATAGTTGCACTGAAGGAGGAAGAGGAGCAGAAGAGTCAGATGATGAAGAAGAAGATTGAGGAGTTGAGCAGAGAGATATCATCACTTTCAGACACAATCAGTACCATAGAGGAAGAGCTGGGAGCTGAGGACATCTCATTCCTGCAGGTAAGGACTAATCTACCTCTGATAAATCAACTGCCCTATCTATTATGAAATAAATATTGTAGCAATATATTCATATGTTTTAGATTGATTTTCTATGATCAATACATCTATTAATGTGTTATTTTGTTTCCCTACAGAACTACAAGGATACAGTGAAAAGGTAAGGGGACTTTATTATGTCTCTCTCTTCTCTGGGGTTCTGTACCCAACCCCACACTAGTGTAACCCTTAATTCATGTTGTAGGTATTTAACACTATCTCCACCACCAAAAAACAACTGAAAACTATTACTTGTGGTTTAATGTCTCCTGGACCAGGAGATGCAGCCAATCAGTGATGAAGATTCACTCTGCCTCTTTTTTTGCTTCCACCCTCTCCTGACATGAGCAGGTGCCCTTGGGAATATTATTGCTTTCAAAATAAAAGTCCCCAGGGTACAAAATAACAGTGCCTCAATACATTATGCCAAAATACAAATCATAGCAAAAGTAAGGCTACAGTTGTGTCCCCCTACAAAAGGAAACGTCCCCATTTCAATGACAACTTGAGAACACCCTGTCAACCTGACAGAAAACAACTGTAGGAGGGCTGAGGCTAATCATTCTAAGTAACAAAGTCCTTTAACCTGGAAGGCTTTTGACTGTACGGCCACACCTTGTTGTGGCAGGGGCCTGTACTACAGGAGGTGGCCCGTTTGGTTCAGCATCATGTCTGGGGTTAGGGTAACCCTGGGCAGGTGGAGTTATTAGAGGTATTTCCTGATCCCCAGCGGCAATGGCCGGGGCATGGACTAGCACACGGAATGGGATAGAGTCTGGCGCCCGGGCTGGTGGGCGGTAAGGCAGAGTCCCGGACAATGAGGTGGGAGTGGGTCTATGTCTTACTGGCCTGATGTGACCTCTTCATCACCTTGTATGGACGCTTCCATCTTTGTGCAAGTTTGTTCATGCGCTGGGCTGAGTCATCCAAGAAATCCAGGTCCCATTCCTTGTATGGGCAAAAAAACACCTTTCGATCATGATGATGTTTCTGTTGCAGTTTTGCCATTGTAGATTGCTGGTCCGCCTCCTTGGGGTCGTGTGTGAGTCATGTGGTCAGATCCTGGGCATAAGCAGTGGGTGTTGAGGGGGCTGTTTGTGCGAGAGATGAGTTACCGTTAAACAGGACATCCACTGGCAGACGAGGCTCTCTGCCATGAGCTTGAAAGTAAGGGGTGAAGCCTGTACTCAAGTGCACACTTGAATTGAAGTACAGCTCCACCTGAGGGATATATTTGTCCCATTCCCCACCGTACTGACTGATGTACTTTGTAAGCTGGTCCTTCAGGGTCCGGTTCTGCCTCTCTACCATGCCAACGCACTGAGCATGATATGGCGATGTGCGTGTTTTTTCAATGCACAGTACTTTGCATAATTGTTTTACGAGGTCTGACACCATTTTTGTGAATGTAGGGCCAATAACACAGTTTACGAGCTCTCAGCAAAGTACGCTCAGCACCTAAATGTCCACTGAACACATTTCCATGAAGGAGAGTCAGTTGCTTTTGGGATGAGTGCCTCTGGAAGCAGTGGCATGTATTCATGGATGCCAAGGGAAGCCAGGCTTCCCACCAAACATGACCAAGAAAAACCATACAAAATAATGTATCTTTCGTCTCTCTGTGTTTCATAAATGTCCTTCAATTCGCAAGAGGCTGAATGTATCTCACCGGAGAAAGCATCCAAGCAAACGAAACAGTGCCCCTCTGTCTCTGTATGTATAGCCCATCTATCCTGACTTGTCAAAAAGAGTATGACATTGTTGCTGCCCGTAGCATTGAATGCAAGGGAAGCCAGGGAGAATTTGGCCTCCCTTGATAAAAATAAAACGATAAATAGCCAATCAGCGTTGAGCTAAACTGAGTGAGCTCAACTGTGAATGGTCCTGGCACACCAAAAAAAAGTGTCAAATGAAGCCAGTTTGGATTTGGCTTCAAACCAATCAAATCACATTAGAAGCCAAACGTCACAGACAGAAAACTTGACTTGTTGCATCTCGTTGTGTAGTTGTCCTCCGGTGGCTAGCTAGCTAGCTCAAATTGTCCCTTTCCTAAATTAGCCTTGGAAAGAAATAGGGACTTGAACTTAAATCTCTGTACTGGCCAATGATTATAACAGCGTTTCTGATCCATCCACAAATCCATACTTTGTGTTCCTGGCTGACAGGATGGAAGTTCAACATGTAGCTAGATGTAGTTGGCTGGCTAATGTTAACTAGCTGGCCTGGCGCATCCTTGCCGATGAATGGAAGTTAGGCTAGCGAGCAAGTATTTTAGCCAGGTAGCCTAGGACAACAAAAACTAAAAGCGTGTACTGTATGACAGAGTCATAGACTGTTCAGGCAACATGAAAGAGGAGGATGGCATTGGTATTTCTCTACAAGTAGGGTGAGTCAACAGGTTTTATTCTACTTGCACGCACACGCACACACACACACAGAAATCAGTAGCATGGACCGACCCATCATATTTAGCTTAGGTTGATTGGACTAAATCGTTTTTGGTATCATTTAGTTGTCATCGTATTATACTAAGCATTAGATGATGTTGAAATGTTGAAGTTAAAATGGTGCTGAAATAGTGGAGGCAGCGCCTATTTTCTTTGAGAATTGCGATAACTTTGATCATGCTGTAGGTCATGTAACTGTTTGTTACATCCAAGTTTTGTGGACTTCAATGAACAGATGTTGCTCTCTGGTTTTATGATGAAACCAAGGTGTGGTTGAATTTATTCTGTAACTGTGTCTTCTTATTTTCTCGGCCTTTGGGACTATATATCACTGTGTCAATGCATATGAACTAACAGGTTATAGAGCAAACAACGCAATTATCACAACACATAGGTTTTAATATGGCCATAACACATATTACAACCTCTGTGTTGTGATAATTGCGTTATTTGCTCAATAAATTCAGTTAATTCATATGCCTTGCGACCGTGATATATAGGCCTAAAGGCCGAGACAATAAGAAGACACAGTGGCAGAATAAATTCAACCACAACCTTGTTTTATCACAAAACCGGATAGCAACCTCTGTCCAGTGAAGTCCACAAAGCATATTGCATGTACAGACATGACCTACAGCATGGTCAAGCAAGTTAATGTTTCCGACATATTCGGAACACTAAACAACTATTTAGATTTAGAGCCACAGAGAGTTACCGCAAGTCACAAAGAAAACAGGAGCTCCCTCCACTATTATGTAAAAATGTATGCACGCATGACTGTAAGTCGCTTTGGATAAAAGCGTCTGCTAAATGGCATATTATTATTATTATTATTATTATTATTATTATTATTATTATTATTATTACAGCACCATTTGCTTAGTAACAAAAACGATTTAGTCCAATCAACGTAAGCTAAATATAAGGTGGCTGTCCATGGTTCTGATTTCTGTGTGCGTGTGTGTGCGTGCGTGTTTGTGCAAGTAGAAGAAGTTGTTGACTCACCCTACTTGTAGAGAAATGCTAATACCATCCTACTCTCTTTCATGTTGACGAAACGGTCTATCACTCTGTCATACAGTACACGCTTTTATTTTTTGTTGTCCTCGGCTACCTGGCTGAAATGCTTGCCATTGCATTCTCGTTTGGACCAGACAGCATCAGACAGAGGGGCACTGTTTCGCTTGCTCAGATGCTTTCGCCTGTGAGATACATTCAGCCTCTTGCAAATTGAAGGAAAATTATGAAACACAGAGAGACGAAAGATACATAAAAAAATATATATAAAAAAATATTGGTCAATTGGCCTTGGCATCCATGAATACACGCCACTGATGGCTAGTGTCTCAGAAGTGTCTGAAATAGGAGCAAGGTGTGCAGCGTTGTGTAGGGCCTCAAACGTAGGAATAGGGGAGGACGAGGAGGTAGAGAAGGAGGCGCAGACACAGGGCTAAGGTGGGTGATTAAACACTGTACCTCTTTGCTGATTTCTGTGTGTTCAGGTCTCCGTGACATGGCGTCTGCGTTTGCATGTTGTTTTCCTTCCCTGTGTACCATAACATAGTCATACACATCCAATTCCAAGATCCAACTTCCTCTCCTTCCTGTGGGGTTACTATCCCCTGGACATTTCTTGAGGCAGACAAAAGGCTTGTGGTCTGTTATAACTGTGAATGAACTGCTGGACAGGAAATGCTTAACATTTCTGACAGCCCATACAACAGCCCATAATTCATGGTCATAGGTGGCCCACTTTCTTTCTGATGATGAGAGGGTATGACTGGTTTATGCTATGATACACTCCCAGTTGTCTTGGCGATGTGCAAGCACTGCCCTACGGCAGCCTTTGATGCGTCAGTGTAAAGTAGGAACGGCTCTGTGAACACTGGGTGTGCCACAATGGGAGGGTTAGTGAGAGCGTTTTTTTGTGTGTGAACTGCTTCCTCACACTCGGAGCTCCAGTGGAATCTAATTCCTTTCTTTGTCAGAGCATTATATGGAGCCACAACAGAATCAACATTTCTTAACACACCTTCTGTAGTAGGAGCACAAGCCTGTAAAGGCTCGCACTTCAGTAGTCGCTCTGAGTGTGGGCCAGTCCCTGACCTTGTCCAGGTTCTTCGAGTTGGGCTACAGGCCATCCTTGGATATGACATGTCCAAGGAACGTGGCTTGGGTGCAAGCAAGATGACGCTTGGATTGAGCTTCAAGACAGCCTTTTGGGACTGCATGAACAATTCTTTGAGAGTCTGTAGGTGTTCCATGAAGGTCGTGTTGAAAACCAACACATCATCAAGGTAGATGAGGCACACTTTCCAATGTAGGCTACGGAGTACAAGCTCCACTAATCTCTGAAAAGTGGGAGGAGCATTTGTGAGGCCCATCGGCACCACTTTGCCAGTCATGAAGGCACTTTTCTCTCTGTCTTCCTCAGCTAGTTCAACCTGCCAGGAACCACTAGTTAAGTCCATTGTACTGATCCAGCATGCACCTGATAAGCTGTCCAAAGCATCTGATGTCCGTGGCAGGGGATATGCATCTCGCACTGTCACTGCATTCAACTTCCAGAAATCAAAGCAAAATCTGCTCTCCTCAATAAAGTTGTGAACTAACAACTTTTCAACTTGCCTGTCCAGCTCTTTCCTCACCTAGGCTCAGTCCTATATGCACGCTGACGGATGGGCGGGGACTCTCCTGTGTTGATATTGTGTTTGATGAGATCTGTGTGTCCAGTTCTCCAGCTGCTGGAGCTACTCACTGTCCACTGGTGAGAGCTGGAGATGAAGTTTTGGGAGAGCCTGTGGTTGTGCCTGCACATTGTTCAAGGTGGTCTCGACTACAATCTATTCCTCATCTCCCTGACTGACAAGAGAATTAAACTCTCCTAGCAAGGTGTCCCTTGGGATATGACAGTCATTAATGGTGGTGTTAGATACACGGATGAATGTGACACCTTTCTTGACTGAGGACACAGTACATGCCACACACAGGTCTGGGATGTTGCTAAGGTCAGGTTCAAGTTGCCCTATGTTGTCATGGTTCCAACTGTCACCAGAGGGCAGCAGAGACCGCCCTAGAGACTATAATGACACTGTTTTCAGTTCCTAATTATGATTTTGTTTTAGAGAGGTGTGTTTTCTGTTACCCTTTGCAGAAGTTTGATTCATTTGCCATGTGTGTTTGTCTCCTGAGTGAGTTATCGAGTCATAGTGTTTGTTATTTTCACAAGTTTTACTTTGTACCTACTGTTGAACTTTTTCCCAGTCAAGTATTTACGTTTATTCTAAACCACTGGTTCTTCGTCTGGTTCTCTTCTCTGCTCCTGGGTCCTACCTCACCACGTCACATACGTAGGTGGAGGACACTGACTGAAGCTCATAATGTTCATCTGGGACAGGGCGGGGATGCACAGGGTAGTTAAAGTAACAGCATTGCATCTGAGTGGGGCACTGTGTCTAGAACACAACAAGGGCACAGTCCAATTCCACCAGTCTGTAACCCTTATTTCTTGTTGTAGGTAATTAACACTATCTCCACCGGAGGACTTGTGTGTTCAGCAGAAAAAAATCAAACAAGGGTTATAACTGAAAACTATTACTCAGTCATGAAGATTCACTCTGGTCTTTTTTTTCTTCCACCCTCTCCCGACATGAGCAGGTGACCCTGGGAATACTATTGCTTTCAAAATAAAAGTCCCCATGGTACAAAATAACTGTCACGGATTCTGCCGAAACTGCTCCTCCTCCTGGTTCGGGCAGGCTTCGGCGTTCGCCGTCCCCGGAGTACTAGCTGCCACCGCTCTATGTTTCGTTATTTGATTGCTTTTGTCTGTCTGTTACACCTGTGTCCATTTGTGTGTTGATTACTTGTCTTATAAGTTCCTTGTTTTGCACTAGACTGATTGTGTGTTGTTATGACTGCCACTTTGTCGGAGCTACGTGTTTGCACTCTGTTTTGTTTTGTGTTTAGTGTTTACGCGTGTTGCGTAATTTTCCCTCGCCTCTTGGTTTTAGTCGAGGTCGGGTTTTCTCATTTACGTTGGACTATTAAAGTCTGTTGGACGTAACCTCTGTGTCCTGCGCCTGACTCCTCCACCACATCCACATCGGTTCTTAGTGACAATAACAGTGCCTCAATACATTACGCCAAACTAAAAGTCATAAATGTAAGGCTACAGCAGCACTGACTCCTGAATGTTTTTCCAGAGCCCAGTGCACACTGCCAGATCCAGAGAGGGTTTCAGGAGCGCTGATAGACGTGGAAAAGCACCTGGGCAACCTGCAGTTCAGAGTCTGGGAGAAGATGCAGGGAGGAGTTCCCTACAGTGAGTAGGTCTTTTAGATATAATGGGTATTAAACACTAAGTGTACAAAACACTAAGAACACCTGTTCTTTCAATGATATAGACTGACCAGGTGAATCCAGGTGAAAGCTATGATCCCTTATTGATGTCACTTGTTAAATCCACTTCAATCAGTGTAGATAAATGGGAGGAGACAGATTTAAGAAGTATTTTTAATCCTTGAGACAGTTGAGACATGGATTGTGTATGTGTGCCATTCAGAGGGTGAATAGGCAAGACAAAATATTTAATTGCCTTTGAACGGGGTATAGTAGTCGGTGCCAGGCGCACCAGTCTTTGTCAAGAACTGCTGCAACGCGGATGGGGATTTCACGCTTAACAGTTTCCCATGAGCCACCACCCAAAGGACATCCAGCCAACTTGAAAGAACTGTGGGAAGCATTGGAGTCAAGATGGGCTAGCATCCCTGTGGAACGCATCCGACACTTTCTAGAGTCCATGCCATGACGATTTGAGGCTGTTCTGATTGCCAAAAAATATTAGGAAGGTGTTCTTAATGTTTTGTGCACTGTGTATATTGGAACACCACTATAACTCTCAAAAACTGAAAACATAGACAGTGAATGATATTTAGAATTACCTTCATAATGTACATTTGCTTTGCACGTTTTCAGAAGATCTTCCAATAAGTAATGTGAAAATATAGAACACAAAACACAAACACATCATATATCATATAGAGGAATGTATTCCCCCTTGATTTGAATTAATCTAATGTTTTTGATTTCTCTCCATCCAGCTCCAGTAACTCTGGACCCCAACACTGCCCACCCACATCTCATCCTGTCTGATGATCTGACCAGTGTGAGATACAGTGATGAGGAACAGCAGCTTCCAGACAACCCAGAGAGGTTTGATGGCCATATAATGGTCCTGGGCTCTAAGGGTTTTAACTCAGGAACACACAGCTGGGACATTGATGTTAGGAAGAATAAAGTCTGGGACCTGGGTGTGATCACAGAGTCTGTCCAGAGGAAGGGATACTGTGGATATTGGCATGGATCCTGGGGTGTGTTGTTTGGTGGTGGGGATTATAAAACACATTTACCAAAGCAGCCACTCACTCACCTCACAGTGAGACGGAACCCCCAGAGGATCAGAGTGCAGCTAGACTGGGAAGGAGGAAAGCTGTCATTCTCTGACCCTGTCAATAACACACATCTACACACATTCACACACACTTTCACTGAGAGAGTCTTTCCATTCATCTGCACTGGCTTTTCTCCCCTCCCTCTGAGGGTGTTACCAGGTAACGTCTCTGTATCAGTGGATACTGTCTCTGTCTAAATCAGGGACTAATGTGATGTAAATGAGTCAGTAACACTCACTGATGTCCTTCAATAAGATTCTGACAGAGGGAGGACACACTGTGATGTAGTATAGAGGACCTTCCTCCTTTAAGAACGTTCCTGCTGTAACACTTTCACCTGTCAGATAATCACCACTATTATGGTACTATATTACATTCATCACTGTTAATATTGTCCTCTGTAGCTCAATTGGTAGAGCATGGTGCTTGTAACGCCAGGGTAGTGGGTTCGATCCCCAGGACCACCCATACGTAAAAATGTATGCACACATGACTGTAAGTTGCTTTGGATAAAAGTGTTTGCTAAATGGCATATTATTATATTATTATTATTACAATTATTATTATTATTACTACAATAATCACTATTATTACTACAATAATCACTATTATTACTACAATAATCACTGTTACTATGCAATAATCGATATTAATACTATTTATCTCACACTTTCACCTGTCAGACAATAATCTCTAACATCTGACCAAATTATCCAATATTTTAGTTCTGGGTTAACTGAGATTGGTCAAACTATGGTAGTCATCACTATTATAGAATAGAAATGTCACCTGTTCGTTTTTGGGTTTTCTTTTTACCACATTTTGATTTTGTCTCTGGTTATGTTAACACTGGCATGTATCCCAATCAACTTGGGCTACCTGAAAAATATTTGCCGTATAGTGTTGTGGCCTTGGAGCAAGATTCAGTTAACTAGTTTGTGAACACCAACACATGTAACATATGTCTGTAGAGTGCAACAAATTTTCATCCAATAAAAATGTTAAATTATCTGGAGCTTCTTCCATCAGTGTTAGGATTATGGGGTTAAATTAAGATCAGCTGCACACATATACTGTCTACACACACACACACACACACACACACACACAAACACACACACACATGCACGCGCACACACACACACAAACACACACACACACACACACACACACAAACACACACACACACGCACACACACACACAAACACACATACAAATATAGACACACACAGAGAATCCCGGGAGCTTGTTTGGGGAGTTGGTTTGTTGGGTTGGAGTCACCATCTTGCTCTTGGCAGACTGAATGTAAAAGCTAGTCCAATGTAGGAGTTTCAGATGCTGAAGTTGACTGCTTCGCACTTCCATACAGTTGCTGTCCATGGAGTTGAACTGACCAGAGACATAGATAGTCAGAATTCAGCTAACAGTCAAGTCAAGTCAGATGAGGAGAAAAAGTTGATCAGTTTCTTTGGTAAGTTTCATACGCCTAGCATTTTGAAGCGTTAAAATCCAGTTATATTTAAGTAAACACTGACATCTAGTGGATATGTCCTGCACAGACTCAAGCTGATATAAATGACAACTTCTGCTGAGAGCTCCGCCCTACTCCTGCTTGACAGGAAGGAGCAAAGCTCACAACAGAACAGCACTGTAACATGCAGCTATTCAGCATTCAGCTAAATGTCTTGTGGTAGGACCAATAATCTTTGTAAACAATCAAGAATCAAAACAATAATTGAAGACTAAGGAACACCGGCATCAAAACATAGATTTAGAAGTTCAGACAACATTTCAAAAGTAAACCTTCAGTTCAAAAGTCATAACAGAGAGATAAGTAGTGAGAAATGGCATCTAAAGCTTCTCTCTCAGAGGATGATTTCTCCTGTCCTGTATGCTGTGATATCTTCAAGAATCCAGTGGTCCTGTTCTGTAGCCACAGCTTCTGTAAAGCCTGTCTGGAGGAATACTGGAAACAGAAGACATCTCGGGAATGTCCAGTCTGCAGGAAAAAATCATCAATGGAATTCCCCCCCGTAACCTGGTTTTAATGAACCTGTGTGACGCCTTCTTACAGGATAGAAGTCAGAGAGCTTCAGCAGGGTCTGAGGTGCTCTGCAGTCAGCACAGTGAGAAACTCAAGCTCTTCTGTAAGGAGGATAAACAGCCCATCTGTTTTGTGTGTCAAACTTCAAAAATGCATAAAAGCCATGACTGCTGCCCAATAGATGAAGCTGCACAGGATCATAAGGAAGGAGATGTGTTTAACACTAGTTGACCTACAGTATGTGGGTGGCAGGTAGCCTAGCTATTGATAGTGGCAGACCCTGGCCCCACTCTCATAGGGTGTCTCAGTTAGAGTTGGTATATGCAAAAAACACACTTGTCTATGTGTGAAATAGGAAGAATATTAGCACCCACCTAATTTTTTTTTTTTTATGTGCATACAGTCACATTTGAATAAAGATCTGTGTGCCAATCCACTCCTTTTACACACAGTATATCTTTATAAGTTGATTCATTCCAGAAGGAACTCAAGACTTAATTGAAGCCCTTACAGGGGAAGCTGGAGGTCTTTAGAGAAGTTAAACTGACCTGTGATCAAACAGCCAACCACATCAAGGTAAGAATACAGAGTGAAGCTGAGATGGAATGATACTTTACACATTTACCATAACCCTGTGGAATTATGGATGATCAATTATTGATGATATCTTTGACATTCCTCTCTGCTGTCTCCAGAGCCTGGCCCAGCACACAGAGAGACTGATTAAGATGGGGTTTGAGAATCTTCATTAGTTTCTACATGAGGAAGAGAGAGCCAGGATAGATGCACTGAAGGAGGAAGAGGAGCAGAAGTCAGATGATGAAGAAGAAGATTGAGGAGTTGAGCAGAGAGATATCATCACTTCCAGACACAATCAGAACCATAGAGGAAGAGCTGGGAGCTGAGGACATCTCATTCCTGCAGGTAAGGACTAATCTACCTCTGATAAATCAACTGCCCTTTCAATTATGAAATAAACATTGTATTAGTACATTCATATGTTTTAGATTGATTTTCTATGATCAATACATCTATTAATGTGTTATTTTGTTTCCCTACAGAACTACAAGGATACAGTGAAAAGGTAAGGGGACTTTATTATGTCTCTCTCTTCTCTGGGGTTCTGTACCCAACCCCACAGCAGCACAGACTCCGGAATGTTCTTCCAGAACCCAGTGGACACTGCCAGATCCAGAGAGGGTTTCAGGAGCGCTGATAGATGTAGCAAAGCACCTGGGCAACCTACAGTTCAGAGTGTGGGAGAAGATGCAGGAAATAGCTCAGGACAGTAAGTATTTAAGGGGTATAATAAGGTATTATATAGTGTAGACCATGACATCACTATGACTCTCCAATACAGAAAAAGTGGGGGGGCTTTCCTATTTTGTCCTCTATTGCTCCTCTATTGTTCCTCAAGCAAAGGGGGGAGGCCGATGACATCACAGTACACACATCAGACCAACTCATTGAATGGACAACTACTTGAAGATTGTTGTACACCAGAGGAACCCATCCAACTTGAAGGAGCTGGAGCAGTTTTACCTTGAAGAATGGGCAAAAATCCCAGTGCCTAGATGTGCCAAGCTTATAGAGACATACCCCAAGAGACTTGCAGATGTAATTGCCAAGGGGGGTGAATGCCAAGGGGGGTGAATACTTTCGCAAGCCACTGTACATGACTGTATATGATGCTATGTGTTGTATGTTTTGTGTTCTATATGTGAACATTACTTATTGGAAATCCTATTAAAACTTCACATCTGTAAATGTACCATCTCCTTTTTGATAAACACACTGAAACGTATTTGATGTTGTAAAGAAAACGGCTGTAATTTATTTTAAAGACACACTGCAGCTATTTGTTTTATTTTCCTGCTGAAAAACAATATCTCATGTGTAAATACAGTAATGTTCACAGACTTAAAGGGGGAACAAATAGTGTTTTTTAGACACAACAGATAAAAACACATGATCCAAATAAGCAATTCACTCCCCTCAGAGTGAGACAGAACACCAAGAGGATCAGAGTGCAGCTAGACTGGGAAGGAGGAAAGCTGTCATTCTCTGACCCTGTCAATAACACACATCTACACACATTCACACACACTTTCACTGAGAGAGTCTTTCCATTATTCTGTACTATCCCACCTCTGGGGGTGTTACCAGGTAAGGTGTCTGAATCAGTGACTAACATGGTGTAAATGAGTCAGTAACACTCACTGATGTCCTTCATTAAGATTCTCACAGAGGGAGGACACAATGTGATGTAGAGGAGAGTATCATTGTCTGACTCACCTATTACTATTATAGAATGAAAATGTCATCTGTTCTATGTTGGTTTTCTTTTTAGCACATTTAGAGTTTGTCTGTTTCTTTTAACACTGGCAGTATGTATCCCAATAACCTTGGGCTGCCTGAATGGCATTTAGCGTATAGTGTTGTGTCCTTGGACCGTGCCGCAGTTAGCTAGCTTGTTCGCAACAACACCTTTAATCTAAGTCTGTAGAGTGCAACACATTTTCATCCAATATCAATAAACATGTTAAATGATCTGGAGCTGCTTCCGTCTGTTAGGAATATGGGGTTAAGGTCAGCTGTAGACATATACTGTGCACACACACACACACATACACACGCACACGCACACACACACACACCAACGCACACGCACACGCACACACAAACACACTCAATTCCTAGAACCCTTTTGCCTCTTTCTGGATACCACATGTTTACATTAGGACATTTCTATAATCTATCATTGGTTCAGTTACTGTGAAATCATAAAACCCTTGATAAAACCCCACTCACCCATGAAGGGACATAAGCATATCTAGTCAATCCCAGTGTCCCATTGTTATCGAAAGTTCCACTTATGTCACATAAAGACAGTGTTACACAAAGCCAGTTTGACTGACAGGTGGTCCTTGGGAACAACGGACCCTCTCCCACTCCTCTAGTTAGCAGTGGATTATGCAGCAAAGCAATCAAGGAAAGTGCAATCAGAGATTCCTTAGGAAATTAGCCCCTCAGAATCAAAGAAAGTGCAAACAGAGATCCCTCAAGGAATTAGCCCCTCTGAATGATTGACCCCTCAATCCGGATCTAGGGATTTAGTTGGTCTCATCTCTTCATCCACAGCCTCTCTCTGCTGAGTAGCTTTATAAGGACAGAGCGGTCCAGCTTCTGAGTCTCTGAGTCCATAGAGCCATTACCAGGCTGCCATACTACACTGATATAGGGCCTCTATTGGACTGCTTGATCTACTATAGATCTGCTATCGGACTGCTTGATCTACTATAGATCTGCTATTGGACTGCTTGATCTACTATAGATCTGCTATTGGACTCCTTTTGTGCTTTAATTGATTTGCTATAGGAATACCATTGGGCTAAGAGCCAACTCTATGCCCTTCCGGTGTGTTTCTTAGATATTTATAACACAGGTGTCTGGCCAGGTAGGTAGTCCTCACCACTCGACTCCACTGCCCCAAACAGAACAGAATGGACCACCGACAGCTTCTCCCCGATCTCCATGGAAACATCTCCTCCTCCCTGGGCTCGGTCAATGACGCGCTGCTCTCCAGGACGGGCTACACAGTCCTGGCTGTGATCATTGGTGCGTTCTCAGTGCCCGGGGTCTGTATGAACGTCCTGGTCATCGTGGTGACGGTGAGACACCGGAGGCTGCGCCAGCCTCTGAACTACGCCCTAGTCAACCTGGCAGTGGCAGATCTGGGCTGTGCTCTGTTCGGGGGACTGCCCACTATGGTCACCAACGCTATGGGCTACTTCAGCATGGGGCGGCTGGGCTGCGTGCTGGAGGGTTTTGCTGTGGCTTTCTTTGGTGAGTTACTCTTTCTTTGGTGAGTTACACTTTCTTTGGTGAGTTACTCTTTCTTTGGTGATTTATTCTTTCTTTGGTGAGTTACTCTTTCTTTGGTGAGTTACTCTTTCTTTGGTGAGTTACTCTTTCTTTGGTGAGTTACTCTTTCTTTGGTGATTTACTCTTTCTTTGATGAGTTACTCTTTCTTTGGTGATTTACTCTTTCTTTGGTGATTTACTCTTTCTTTGGTGAGTTACTCTTTCTTTGGTGAGTTACTCTTTCTTTGGTGAGTTACTCTTTCTTTGGTGAGTTACTCTTTCTTTGGTGAGTTACTCTTTCTTTGGTGATTTACTCTTTCTTTGGTGAGTTACTCTTTCTTTGGTGAGTTACCACCGAGGACCACTTTGGAAACACATGTTTTAATAAATACTTGTAAATCCTATTCTCTGGGAATACATTGTACGTCTAGTTGTATATGTTTTCACCCAAATAAATTCAATTAAATTCAATACAACAGTTTAGAGGTAGTAAATGGAAGTGTCTGGCTATACAGGGAGAGTTATTTTTGTCAAATCCACTAGGCCTATTGATGTCAATTGAATGGATGTGTTTGCTGGGTTATTGCATGTACATGTAGTGTATGTGTTTGATTTTGTCCTTCCCAGGTATTGCAGGTCTGTGTTCAGTGGCCGTGATAGCTGTGGACCGTTATGTGGTGGTGTGTCGACCAATGGGGGCGGTCATGTTCCAGACCAGGTCAAGTAGAGTTCAACAGTATTCCATTTAACTCTGGTAACTGTGCATAAACAGAGGGAGAAGATAGCAGTTGCATAGAAGTAAGGATAAATGTGTGATGAAGTTAACTGTAATGTATTTCTACTGTAACACAGGCACGCAGTGGGAGGGGTGGTCCTGTCCTGGGTATGGTCGTTTGTATGGAACACCCCGCCTCTGTTTGGCTGGGGCAGCTTTGAGCTGGAGGGGGTTAGGACCTCCTGCGCCCCAAACTGGTACAGCAGGGAACCAGGAAACATGTCTTACATCATCCTCTACTTCCTGCTCTGCTTCGCCATACCTTTCTCCATCATCATGGTCTCCTACGCTCGCATCCTCTTCACACTACGCCAGGTGGGCACGGGATGTGTGTGTGTGTGGGTGTGTTTGTGTGTGTGTGTTTATACATTTGTCTGTGTGTGTGGGTTTGTGTGTGTGTGTGTACCCATGTGTGTGTGTGTCCCAGGTGTCCAAGCTGAAGGTGTTGGAGGGCGGCAGCACCACCCGTGTGGAGATGCAGGTCGTGCGTATGGTGGTAGTCATGGTGATGGCCTTCCTGCTCAGCTGGTTGCCCTACGCGGCCTTCGCCCTCTCCGTGATCCTTGACCCCAGCCTCCACATCAACCCGCTCATTGCCACCGTGCCCATGTACCTGGCCAAGAGCAGCACTGTCTACAACCCCATCATATACGTGTTCATGAACAGACAGGTGAGGGACAACACATACACTACCGTTCAAAAGTTTGGGGTCACCTAGAAATTTCCTTGTTTTCCATGAAAACATACATTAAATGAGTTTGAATAGGAAATATAGCAAAATGAATAGGAAATGTAGTCATTGACAAGGTTAGAAATAATGATTTTTAATTGAAATAATAATTGTGTCCTTCAAACTTAGCTTTCGTCAAATAATCCTCCATTTGCAGCAATTTCAGCCTTGCAGACCTTTGGCATTCTAGTTGTCAATTTGTTGAGGTAATCTGAAGAGATTTCACCCCATGCTTCCTGAAGCACCTCCCACAAGTTGGATTGGCTTGATGGGCACTTCTTACGTACCATACGGTCAAGCTGCTCCCACAACAGCTCAATAGGGTTGAGATCCGGTGACTGTGCTGGCCAGTCGATTATAGACAGAATACCAGCTGACTGCTTCTTCCCTAAATAGTTATTGCATAGTTTGGAGCTGTGCTTTGGGTCATTGTCCTGTTGTAGGAGGAAATTGGCTCCAATCAAGCGCCATCCACAGGGTATGGCATGGCGTTGCAAAATGGAGTGATAGCCTTCCTTCTTCAAGATCCCTTTTACCCTGTACAAATCTCCCACTTTACCACCACCAAAGCACCCCCAGACCATCACATTGCCTCCACCATGCTTGACAGATGGCATCAGGCACTCCTCCAGCATCTTTTCATTTGGTCTGCGTCTCACAAATGTTCTTCTTTGTGATCCGAACACCTCAAACTTCGATTTGTCTATCCAGAACACTTTTTTCCAATCTTTCTCTGTCCAGTGTCTGTGTTCTTTTGCCCATCTTAATCTTTTATTTTTATTGGCCAGTCTGAGATATGGCTTTTTCTTTGCAACTCTGCCTAGAAGGTCAGCATCCCAGGGGTCGCCTCTTGTGAGGCATCTGTTTCTCAAACTAGACACTCTAATGTATTAGGCCTCTTGCTCAGTTGTGCACCGGGGCCTCCCACTCCTCTTTCTATTCTGGTTAGAGCCAGTTTGCGCTGTTCTGTGAAGGGAGTAGTACACAGCATTGTACGAGATCTTCAGTTTCTTGGCAATTTCTCGCATGGAATAGCCTTCATTTCTCAGAACAAGAATAGACTGACGAGTTTCAGAAGAAAGTTATTTGTTTCTGGACATTTTGATTCTGTAATCGAACCCACAATTGCTGATGCTCCAGATACTCAACTAGTCTCAAGAAGGCCAGTTTTATTGCTTCTTTAATCAGCACAACAGTTTTCAGCTGTGCTAACATAATTGCAAAAGGGTTTTCTAATTATCAATTAGCCTTTTAAAATGATACACTTGGATTAGCAAACACAACATGCCATTGGAACACAGGACTGATGGTTGCTGATAATGGGCCTCTGTACGCCTATGTAGATATTCCATTAAAAATCAGCCGTTTCCAGCTACAATAGCCATTTACAACATTAACAATGTCTACACTGTATTTCTGATCAATTTGATGTTATTTTAATGGACAAAAAAAATGCTTTTCTTTCAAAAACAAGGACATTTCAAAGTGACCCCAAACTTTTGAACGGTAGTGTCCATACATACAGTACACAAGGAAAGGGGATACCTAGTCAGTTGCACAACTGAATGCATTCAACTGAAATGTGTCAGCGCCCAGGGAGCAGTTGTTGTTTAATTGCCTTGCTCAAGGGAAAACAGATTTTTTTCCACCTTGGGGATTCAAACCAGCAACCTCTCAGTTACTGGCCCAACGCTCTTAAGCACTAGGCTAAGAGTTGTGTATAACATGCACAGACACACATAATTACAAACACACGATCCTGTCGTCTTCATATTCGTAAGCATAGGTACAATTGCGTGCTCTATAGAGAATAAGAGATACATCATAGAATCAGAATTTGAAAGATGAAATATGCATTTTTTTATGCACTGTTTAATAATTAGCATTATCTAGCTACTGTAGTCCATGTTGTTCCTCTGAGTGTGTTGTGTATCAGTGTATCTCTCTCTCCAGTTCCGGGACTGTGCTGTTCCTTTCCTGCTGTGTGGTCGGAACCCCTGGGCATCAGAACCAGTGGGCTCTGAAGCTGATACAGCCCTGTCCTCTGTCAGCAAGAACCCACGAGTCTCACCCCAATGACAGCAACTTTCAATTTTTTTGTACAATGTAAAGTTGTTGTTATAAAATATAATTTTATGTGCAATATTTGTCTGTAACTGTTTCAAGAATACTAATAAAAGTATAGTCCATGATATTTGGAGATCATTAGTGTCACGAGGGCTTTAGGTGGATCCGGGTTCCTAATCTTAATCTGATTTACTAAAAATATATTTAAATCACCTGATGCCATATCCCGGTTTAATCTAATCTAAATTAAATTAATCTAAATTGATAACATGATCAAAAGGAGTAATTGCTGCAAACCATAAATTCACTAAAGAAACGATTACTGCTTTTAATATTGCTTTTATTGCCTCACACACATGTAAATAACAGCAAAAGAGAATATAATGTGTGGAAGTTAAGGGGTGCACCCTTCCGAACCCTCCTTCCTCCTTACACGTGGAAGATCAGAAAGCCACTGAAGGTGCTGAGGTTTTTGAAAGCATTACCGGTCACCTGGAAACCAGAAGGTAGGACCATGTAAACCTCGTCTCCTACAGCCAGCTGCAGAGTGGCTCCGTTGGACGCAAAGTCTTCATTGTCTCCCTTGTCCTGAAACTCATAGACCAGCGCCACCTGCTCATTGTTCTTGTAAAGGGCCACCCCGATGTTGGCCTCATTTTTCCAGGTATAGGATGTGAAGGTGAAGTAGTAGACTCCATTTACTGGGGCTGTGAATGCTCCTGTATGGGTGGACAAGGAAAAACAAGTGCACTCTTAGAAAAAAGGGTTCCAAAAGGGTTCTTCGGCTGCCCCCATAAAATAACCCTTTTGGGTTCCATGTAGAACCCTCCGTGGAAAGGGGGACAGCCAAAGCACCTTTTTTTCTAAGAGAATAGTGAACACCTGTATCAGAGGAAATACACTGGCTATTATTCTTTTTCACCACTCGGAAATGGCATCAAAACCTACTGCATGCCACTTGAGTACCATTGTAATTAATAAGCATTATTCAACTAGTTTTTTATTTAAACTATTAACAAGTAGGTAACACAGTTCATCATTACAATAACTTCATTATTTGTAAACATTAATAAGCATGTATGAGCATTACCATTCATACAAATGTCTCATTTATAAAGCATTTATAACAATTTATAACGACAAGTTAGCCTACCCTAAAGTGGTCCCGCTTTATTTGAAGTGTATCTTATGAAGGCTTCATAAAGCCTTCATATAGGCTTCATAAGCACTACATAGATGCCTCACAAATCTATAACCATATATCATGCTCTATAAAGATTCATAATGTGGCATAACTCTGTTACATAACCATCAATTTATTTGTTCACATTTATTAATCCTTTATAGAGCATGAAATACGGTTATAGATGATTTGTGACCCATTTATATGTAGTGCTTATAAAGCCAATATGTTACCTGGGACTGTTTCAGCCAGACAAAGAAAGAATTATATGTTAAGATTTGGATACAGTGAGATTTGTCTATGTAAATCGCAATAATATTTCAATGAGGCATACAGTATGTAAGGCTGACCTGTCCTGGGGCTGTAGGCGTTACCGACGTTGGTGATGACGTGAGTGTGGACCAGGTTGGTGTCTGCCTGGAAGGGCCCGGTTTGGCCGTAGCCCTCCGTGTCCACGATAGGAGGTCTCAGTGCAGCTGAAAAGGCTACGCCTACAGCTGAGTATAACAAAACAAATAATGGAGTTGATTTCAGTTGATTTGACATTTTAAAAATTGCCCCTATCACTCGCATTAATTTGGAACTAACAGTGGCAAAAGGATAACACTTTATTTGGATAGTCCATGATTTACAGAACTATCTACAGACTATCAGTAACTATCTGCTAACCCTAACCCTAACCGTATCCTTAGCAAGCAGTTGCTTATCAACAGATTTGTTGATAGTATGACCATCTGTAGAGCATCTACAGATGAAAAATCCGGACTATCCAAATAAAGTGTGAGCGGCTAAAGTTAGCGGATATTTGTAAAATATATACAAATCTGAAGAGACTTACAGTTGTGTGACTTTCTCAGGTCCTCAACCTCCCTCCTCAGTTTCGCCACCTCGGCAGACAGGTCAGAGAAAAGGGTAGAGGAAGGGTCACCGCTGTTGATGGATTGCTTATTGGCAGAATCATCTGTCTGTCCATAAGACAGACAGACGATCACAATCAGCTGGAGAGGAAGCAACGTCATCTTCGTCATTGTCTTCATCTGGACCTGCAAGCGTCTGTGGAGTTGGTTAGCTCTGAGGCACTGTTTATAAAGGATGAGGTCAGGGCACATGTGACCATAGTAAAGGACTTATTGGGTGTATGTTGAGCGTGGACATTGGACATTAATAAATAATGGTTTGTCAATAGTCTGTCACGATCGTCGGGAACAGAGGACCAATGCGCAGCGTTATTTGCGAACATGCTTTTTTTATTTAATGATTACACGAACAAAATCGATACGTGACGTCCAAAGGTGCAAAACACAAACCTACACAGGAACAAGATCCCACAAACACTGTGGGAAAACCACCTGACTAAATATGGTTCCCAATCAGAGACAACCAGCAACAGCTGATACTCGTTGCCTCTGATTGAGAACCACTCTGGCCAACATAGATATACAAAAACTAGACTAGACACAACGAGCACAAAACATAAACTCTACACACCCTGGCTCAACTTAAAAGAGTCCCTAGAGCCAGGGCGTGACAGTACCCCCCCCCCCTAAAGGCGCGGACTGCGACCGCGCCTAAACATCACCGAACAGGGGAGGGCTGGGTGGGCATTCCTCCTCGGAGGCGGTTCCGGCTCCGGGCTTGACCACCACCCTCTACTAACCCCCCCGTAGTGCCCCTGGTCTGGTCCAGCCCCACTGGCTGGAGCTGGACTGGACTTCGGTGGAGCGGATTGCTCAGGCTCCGGTGTGGTGCAGCTGACCGGTACCTGACCAGGCACCGGTGAAACGGGCACGGGCTGGCGATGCGCACCACAGGTTTGGTGCGGGGAGCAGGAACAGGCCGGACCAGGCTGGCGACGCGCACCATTGGCTTGGTGCGGGGAGCAGGAACAGGCCGGGCCGGGCTGGCGACGCGCACCACTAGCTTGGTGCGGGGAGCAGGAACAGGCCGGACCGGGCTGGCGATGCGCACCACAGGTTTGGTGCGGGGAGCAGGAACGGGCCGGGCCGGGCTGGCGACGCGCACCATTGGCTTGGTGCGGGGAGCAGGAACAGGCCGGGCCGGGCTGGCGACGCGCACCATAGGCTTGGTGCGAGGGACAGGAACAAGCCGGACCGTACTGGGGACACACACCACTGGCCCTACGCGGGGATCAGGAACGGGCCGGACCGGACTGGTAACACACCCCAGTACCTCTCGCCGTGCCTCTACACTTTCCTTCCCCTTTAATACCAGTGGCCCCCGTAACCTGGCGGCCTCCTCTGCCAACCCGCTGGACCGCTCTATCGCAGCCTCCTGCTGCCCCGTCGTCCACGGCGTGAGCCCCACCCTAAAAATTTTCTGGGCGGCTCTCCTCTTGGACCAGGCCTCCATGTCTCTAGCCAGACACTCACTCCACTGCTTCAGAGTCCAACCTCTCTGCTCTTCACTTGGCTTGGCCCAGTCGAGACTCTTACTCCACTGCTCCAACGTCCAACCTCCCTACTCTTCACGCTGCTTGGTCCAGTTATGGTGGGATCTTCTGTCACGATCGTCGGGAACAGAGGACCAATGCGCAGCGTTATTTGCGAACATGCTTTTTTTATTTAATGATTACACTAACAAAATAACAAAATCGATACGTGACGTCCAAAGGTGCAAAACACAAACCTACACAGGAACAAGATCCCACAAACACTGTGGGAAAACCACCTGACTAAATATGGTTCCCAATCAGAGACAACCAGCAACAGCTGATACTCGTTGCCTCTGATTGAGAACCACTCTGGCCAACATAGATATACAAAAACTAGACTAGACACAATGAGCACAAAACATAAACTCTACACACCCTGGCTCAACTTAAAAGAGTCCCTAGAGCCAGGGCGTGACATAGTCTTAACTGTGACTATTCCCGCCCTCTGTACAAACACATATAACACATAATCTACAAGAGAAAACTTCAACATGATTTCCACAAAATCGTATCTTATTGTCACGATCGTTGAGAGACGGATTAGACCAAGGCGCAGCGTGGAATGCATACATGTTTATTAAAACAATAAACACTGACAAAACAACAAAAGGTAACGTGACGTCGGAAGGCTATACAACAAACAAGCCAAACACACCGAAACACAAACAAGATCCCACAACCCAGGCAGGCAAACTGGCTGCCTAAGTATGATCCCCAATTAGAGACAACGAGCGACAGCTGCCTCTGATTGGGAATCACACCCGGCCAAACATAGAACTACAAAACATAGATTTTCACACCCTGACCAAACTACCCAAATAATAACAGTCTCTCCAGGTCAGGGCGTGACACTTATCTACTGTTCAAAAACAGGAAAACATCTGTCAATTATTGTTTCATGTTAATCTTATATTGACTTGTAAATTTAGTGTCATGCTTTCAGTCAATGATATTCAGTCCTGTCGTCAGTCCGCCACATTGCACTGGACTGAGAATCTAGCTACAAGTCTGGAGGTGACACAACTGCCTCTAGTTCTCAGGTATCAAGACTGTGGCTACGTCCCAATTATCTCTCCTTCCTCCCAAAGTATGCACTAGTTCACTTCCCTTCACTGACTTAAAAGAAAATGACTGGTATAAGAAATATGGTGGAAACTCCCTCTAGCCCATGCCTACACCAATCCAATGCGCTTACATTTTGTAGTGAACGACACACACACACAGATCACACACTCAGAAAAAAACAATAAATCGGTCGCAAAACAGGATCTAACATGGAACCCACAAGGCAAACGCAAAAGAGGAAGACCCACCTGGAGACAAAGCACAGAGCAGGAGATGAAGGCAGAGGGTCTGACATGGCAACGCCTGGAGCGGAAAGCACAAGACCGAAAGGGATGGAGGCGATTCATCGATGGCCTGAAAATCGATGGCCTGTGTACCTCAAGGAATACAAAGGCCTAAGTAAGTAAGTGAACCAGTGCACACTTCAGGTGGAAGGAGATATTATTGGGACATACCGTGTGACTCTGCATGCTCCCTCTTGTCTCACCATGTCTCTCCATGTCTCACCATGTCTCTCCATGTCTCAGTATGTCAGGCATTAGAGAGTGGATACTGAGAACTTGATAGAGGAATTTGTTAATGTGACTACATTTTTACATTTACATTTTTAGTCATTTAGCAGACGCTCTTATCCAGAGCGACTTACAGTTAGTGAATACATATTTTTTTTTTTATACTGGCCCCCCGTGGGAATCAAACCCACAACCCTGGCATTGCAAACACCATGCTCTATCAACTGAGCTACATCCCTGCCGGCCATTCCCTCCCCTACCCTGGACAACGCTGGGCCAATTGTGCGCCGCCCATGAGTCTCCCGGTCGCGGCCGGCTGCGACAGAGCCTGGATTCGAACCAGGATCTCTAGTGGCACAGTTAGCACAGCGATGCAATGCCTTAGACCACTGCGCCACTCAGGAGCCCCAAAGTATTACACCCTGAAAATTATAGGAATGTAATAGAATCATAAAACTACAATCTGATAATGTGTTAAGTTAGTTAGAAGAAAAACAAGGGCTTTGGCTTATTTTCATATCTATGCTAGCAGGAAACAGGATTTGAAACTAGACACTGAAGAACATGTCCCCATTTTAGGTGTCTGTGTAAGATACATATTTGCTCAGCAACAGACTATTTGGGTCTTAAAAAGAAGAAGTGTGAAATAGACACAGGAAAAGACGACTAGGTTGCTTCATCAAGCTTATAGAGAAATGTGATAGTTGCCTATATATGGACTAGGAGCTTGTTCATTGGCCCATTTAGGGGCGTAGTAAAGGTATAAAAACATTGTGCATTGTATGATTTTCATTGAGTGCTCTCAATGAATAAACCTACTGACCATTGCAGGATTGAGTCTTTGTTTAATTTATTTAAACCAATAGATTTACAACCTCTTGGGAATTATTCAAAGACTTAAGAAGTAGTTGACTTCAACCATTGAGATAACAAAATTCTCATAACAGAACTACAGGGTATGATTAAGCAATAAGGCCCGAGGGGGTGTGGTATATGGCCAATATACCACATCTAAGGGCTGTTCTTATGCACGACGCAACGCAGAGTACCTGAAAACAGCCCTTAGCCATGGTATATTGGCAATATACCACACCCCCTCGGTCCTTATTGCTATTATAAACTGATTACCAACGTAATTTGAGCAGTAAACATGAATGTTTTGTCATACACCTAGTATACGGTCTGACATACCACGGCTGTCAGCCAATCAGCATTGAGGGCTGGAATCACGCAATTTATAATATACCGTATGTCCAGAGCATCCTGAAGCTACATCTTATTTTTGACCCCTTAGTCTGAAATTGTATGGCCAGATGATATGAGCATCTGCACCTGTTGTTTTTCTTGGGTCCACAGCTCCCGTTGTACCACTTGGTCTGATATCAGCCAGCTTTTTAGATTGGTTGTCTGTATTTTATTTCCATCAAAAAACTGTTTATCTGGACCTATTTCATGGGTCAGAGTACAAGGGCTTGTACCAATATTTACAGTGGTGTGGAAGTATGATAATGGTAAAAAGGTTAAACAATGATTGCGACAACATCGCATTAGAATGAACCTACTATAAGGTTGTTGTCCTGGCCGTGTGGTGCCAGGACAACAACCTCTCCCTCAACGTGACCAAGACAAAGGAGATGATTGTGGACTACAGGGAAAAAAAGAGGACTGAGCACGCCCCCATTCTCATCGACGGGGCTGTAGTGGAACAGGTTGAGAGCTTCAAGTTCCTTGGTGTCCACATCACCAACGAACTATCATGGTCCAAACACACCAAGACAGTCGTGAAGAGGGCACGACAAAGCCTATTCCCCCTCAGGAGACTGAAAAGATTTGGCATGGGTCCTCAGATCCTCAAAAAATTATACAGCTGCACCATCGAGAGCATCCTGACTGGTTGCATCAGACGCCTGGTATGGCAACTGCTTGGCCTCCGACCGCAAGGCACTACAGAGGGTAGTGCGTACGGCCCAGTACATCACTGGGGCCAAGCTTCCTGCCATCCAGGACCTCTATACCAGGCGGTGTCAGAGGAAGGCCCTCAAAATTGTCAAAGACTCCAGCCACCCTAGTCATAGACTGTTCTCTCTGCTACCGCACGGCAAGCGGTACCGGAGTGCCAAGTCTAGGTCCAAAAGACTTCTCAACAGCTTCTACCCCCAAGCCATAAGACTCCTGAACAGCTAATCATGGCTACCCGGACTATTTGCACTGCCCCCCCACCCCATCCTTTTTACGCTGCTGCTACTCTGTTAATGATTTATGCATAGTCACTTTAACTTTACCCACATGTACATATTACCTCAACTAGCCAGTGCCCCCGCACATTGACTCTGCAACGGTACCCCCCTGTATATATAGCCTCCCTACTGTCACTTTATTTTACTTCTGCTCTTTTTTCTCTCAACACTTTTTTTGTTGTTGTTTTATTTTTACTTTTTTTGTAAAAAATAAATGCACTGTTGGTTAAGGGCTGTAAGTAAGCATTTCACTGTAATGTCTGCACCTGTTGTATTCGGCGCATGTGACCAATAAAATATGATTTGATTTTGATTTGAAATATATATTTTACCTATGGAGGTTTTCCTTGGAATGGAGATTGATTCATCTCAATGACACTTCCTTGTACAAATAACGCTTGAAAATGAACATTAACAGATCTACTATGGCTTAGGACGGCTCTCTGTCTTTAGGAAACTGCCTGTAACCAGGATGGATCCGTGGTAAGACAGACAGCAGAAGTCATCATCACCTGCATCCTCCTCTACATCTCGCCAGCATGATCAGCATGATCACCATTTCCAGCGTCATGAACCACAAACAATTACTTCCATTTCATCACAGGTCTGTCAATTATACACGAGGGAGACCAAAGTGAATGACATCAATTTCCAGACTTGTTTATTAGTAGCAGTAATGTACAAATGTACGGAGAAAAGAAAAGTGGATCACGTGTAATGTTTTGTCTCTGACACCAGGGGGCCACACTATCCAAACCAATGCACATTCCTAAGGGCAGACATCCATGAGAAGTACACTATATGGAGGTTGGTGGCACCTTAACTGGGGAGAACGGGCTCGTGGTAATGACTGGAGTGGTATTGGTGGAATGTTATCAAGTACACCATTCCATGTGCTCGGTTCCGGCCATTATTATGAGCCGTCCTCCCCTCAGCAGCCTCCTGTGCGTACATGCCCTATGTAGACCTGAAAGGATTGTATAGGTATAAGACATTGTTTTAGCCTGTTGGAGGGCGAGGTGGAGATAATTCACTATTGCTTATATCTATTCAGTCCTTTCATACAGTATAAACATGTCCATAGCGTGCAGGCGGGTGGAAGGGCTAGGTGTTGATGTCCAGAGGGTCAAGAGGACTAGCTCCAGAGACCGTTGATGAGTAAAGTAATGGAGGAAAATAACTGGGATATGAATGAGGATGTGTATTTGGTCCGGGCAGACCAGGGCTGTGGCCTTCCATGCAGACTCAGGAGAAAAGACCAGGGAAGTGTCCCAACACTCAGACTCCTTCAGAGAACAGGTTTTATTTTTCACTGTAAGGTCAAGAGTAACACATTGCGTTGACTGGCAGATCCCCCTTATGCACAGATCTAGGATCAGCAAGCGCAGCTTCCTGAACCCCTAACGTTAACCATCGGGGGAAACTGCAAAACTAACCTTAGATCAGTGTCAAGGGGTAACAAACACGAATGGGGTAACTGGTCCAACAGGCATAACATAGTACTGTTCAGCATCACCATGGATACCTGCAGACCTGGGTTCAAATACTATTTCAAATATCTCCATTACTTTCACATACATTCAAAGTAAGTATTAAGATATTGTTTTTTTTAAAAAGACAAGTAGTTTAATATTTTTATATATTTGGAAATACACTTGGAAAGTATTTGAAAATACTCAAATACACTCCCATGCATTTAACCCAGGTATCTGAAAATAGTACTTGTAATAAGTATCCCTGGCTCATTTACAATGCCCTTTGAGATAATGTAAGTTGAATGAACATGCACTTAAGTAAAACAATATATTGACTTAAGTCCATGTTAAGTCTACTTATCTCAAGTTTGAATCAGGCCCTTAGTGACCTCCGCATGTCATTCTGTTAAGAGACATTGGCAGAATTACAACAAACAAGGACACCATCAGTGGAGACTGCTGTGGGGAGGACAGCTCATAAATATGGCTGGAATGGAGTCAATGGAATGGTAACAATCACATGGAAACCACGTCTTTGATGTGTTTGATGCCATTCCATTGACTCCATTCCAGCCATTACTATGAGCCGTCCTCCCCTCAGCAGCCTCCACTGGACTCCATGGCTGTTGTTGGAAATCCTTGTGTTTCATGGTGATGCTGTCAGTAGTATTGGTACAGGAGTGTGATCCCATGTCCTGTAATCCTCCACAAAGACAGGCCCCGTCAAAAGGACAACTGGGAGGTTGTAATAAACCACACACACTTACTGTATCAAGGCTTCAAAGGAAGACAAATTATTTAAAGTATTTCATGAGAAAAACACTCCATCAAACTAAGTATTTTTATTTAGTGTTCACAACTATTTCACCCATCATTGCGCGAGCTCTGTGATGCACACACACAGAACCTCTTCGTAAGCTCACACACTCGCGTCACATCACACACACTCCACTCCCCTTAAACTGTGTGGGGAAACAGTGAAGATGTTGTGTGACCACTACATGCCACCACACCACAGTAAGACAGTGATAGGGAGGCTGAGCGTGATACTCTCCATTTACTCGCCTGACTTTATTACGTCACTGAAAAAGGGATGAATCTGTCCGGAACTCTACCATTTGATCATTAGTCTGTGTTTTTTAGCAGGCTCCTCTAATTCCCTCCTGATAGATACACGTACTATATTATCATACAGCCTTGGTCCTATTATTAATACAGAAATATTGCTCTGGTTTTCAAAATAAGGTTACCGGCAGAGCCTGACTGAGTCTGCTGCCGTATCCAACCTGTACACTGCCTATATACAGACTGACGGATCATCTATGTACATGCTACATACTCTCACACTCTGAGTAGAAGTTGCCCTTTGGTACAGATCTAGGATCAGCTTATGCTCTCCAAATCTTAACTTTAGCCATTAGGGGGGAAAGACACAACTGACCCTAGATCAGAGTATAGGGACAACTGCATCCTGCTCCCACTCACAGACACACTGACCTGTACACAACCTGACCACTTGTATATGAAACAGTCGTGTTTGGACCCTCTGGGTGGAATTCAATCAAAGTTAAATTCCAGCCTCAGTGTGTTTTGGTCCAGTGGTCTTAGTTCATCTGGTGCCTTCACAACACAGCAGACAACAGGGAGTAAATGCTCTAAAACTGGGGTTAAAACTAACTAAAGAGTAGCCGATAGGTTGCAAGAGGGCAGTCAATGAGGTCACTTCCTATGTTCTCCCAATCATTGATCAGTAAACACTATGTGACTCCGCCCTTTCCTGTCGGCCCAAACTGCAGCCATTTCACAAACATGAGACGTCCATATATCCCACGATATATCCATACAAACATGCTTTAGCTTCTAAAGGGGGAGTGAAGTAAAGGGATAGGTATTATTATTATAAGGTTTCTCTTTAAACAGCACTTTAACACCCCCCGCCCCCCAGACTAACTAGTTGAGGGAGACAGAGCCATGATCATTGATCTGTTGACTGATTGACCATGTAGATGATAAAGTCATCCATACATCTTGTCTGAGCACAGAGCATGTAGTGGGCCATTTTCCAAGAGGCCCTCCTAGACAGCTTGCCCTATGTTAAACTCTACAAGGGGAACATTTAGGCTACAACTTCCTTTACCTTATAACCTAGCTAACCTCATGTTCCTGGCTTCTGGGAAACAAGACTACCTTATACCAAGATCCACAAAACTACACTACCCATAAGTCCTGAGCTTAAGGAATGTGCAACACATTCTCAGTCAGTCACCAGCGTTTCCCACGGGAACACAGCCCGCTGACACAGAGAAATTGCATTCTGGGAAATCATTGCTGTGTACCTTATTACTAAAGAGTGAAAAGTATGGT
>NW_028167074.1:0-34817 GCF_964263955.1 Coregonus lavaretus | reverse complement strand
GAATGAAATGCAGATTTGTTCCTGCCGCCGTGACAGGATAATTACGAAGCCGATTCTTGGGCTGGGTAAACCAATTGTCTGTCGTAATTTATCAATAGCAGTTTAAATAGGGACACATAATGGCTCTTTTCTGACTGATCTGAATTAAAGTACATAATGGTGCTTGTCTGCTCAAGGTCTGGAGCGGGTCCAGTTGTTCTATTCCAAGTACCAACAAAACTGGGGATAGGGAAGGGCAGGCATACTTTAGTATATTGTATTAATGAGTATGAAATAGTTATAGGCCTAGTATATTCTTGCCTGGCTATACAAACTCCTTGCTCCGGCCAAACGCTACACCATGCCTATGTATGACTAGAAGATGGCTCCAACAGAGAAGGGAGACAAAGAGTTCCAACCCGTCTTTGCTATTTAGTGACTTTTTTCGTGTTTATCTTAATTTTCTTTGTACAGAAAGTTCATACTATTATCACATATGACAGCCAAGCACTTCTGGACATCAGATCGACAGTTACTAACCTCGACAGTTACAACCTCTCCCTCAACGTCAATAAGACCAAGGAGCTGATCGTGGACTACAGGAGAAAGAGGGGAGAGCACGCCCCCATCTGCATCGACAGGGATGTAGTGGAGCGAGTCGAGAGTGTCAAGTTCCTTGGCGTCCACATCACTAAGGACGCTGAAAAGATTTGGTAGGGGCCATCGGATCCTCAAAAAATTATACAGCTGCACCATCGAGAGCATCTTGACTGGCTGAATCACCGCTTGGTATGGCAAATGCACCACCCTCGACTTCAAAGCGCTATGGAGGGTGGTGCGAACAGCCCAGTACATCACTGGGGCGGAGCTCCCTGCCATCCAGGACCTCTATATCAGGCGGTGTCAGAGGAAGGCCTGAAAAATTGTCAAAGACTCCAGCCACCCAAGATACACTACCACATACATTCACTATATACACACACACTACACTGACACTCTCACAAAACTCACACACATTCATTACATACGCCCACACAAATCACACACACACACACACCGAAACAAAACACAAACATGCACACACATACACCTTTACACTCATCATATGCTGCTGCTACTCTGTTCTTTATTTGACTTCTATTGTTATCTATCCTGATGCCTAGTCACTTTACCCTGCCTTCATGTACATACTGTAGCTACCTCAAATACCTCATACCCCTCCACAATGATCTGATACTGGTACTCCTTGTATATAGCTCCATTCTTGTATATTTTATTCCTCCTGTGTTACAATTTTTCTTTTTAGATTTTTACACCCGTACATTTTGATTTGTTTGTTTCTTCTCCGCAATGAGTACCTCCCCTACGATTTCTAGAATGGAAATAAGTTTCTATACATTCTGCTCTGTTAAAATTTATAAAATGCTACGGTATTAATAAACACAAGTTGAAATTAACATAGTTAAAGCCTCAACACCTCAAAATATTTTAATAAGAAGACTGACAAACTTTTGTTTTGGAGAATGCACAGTCATGACTGATAAATCTGTGAACATAAAATGTTGTCTTCTCAGCAGTTTTGTCATTTTCTCAGCAACTTTGCCATTTCGCCTCAAAATCTCCATTAGCCGTGTCTCTTGGGTATGCACCTAAGAAATCTGATGCACTCTGACCCTTAATGCATTAGTGATATTTAAAAGAGTGTTGAGGTATAAAAAAAAAGACAAAATGGAACGCCATATAATTATGGCAATTTATCTTGACTCTTTTTGGCAATAATTGTCATGCATTTATGCTTTCATAATATCTGTACACAAATCTTTAAAAAGACAACTTTATGTATTTTCACAGCACACCACACTGGAGGTAAGATGGTGGTCTCTGCAAGTGTTTCTCAAACCACTGAAGGTGGTGAGAGTCTTGTGATCGTGAACACCGGTAAGTCTTGTCTGCCGCCTCAACACAATTAGTCCCTCATACATCTTTAATATCCCATCCATCTCCTCAATCCCAACTGACAGAAAGGTACTCACCTCTTAATTATTATCACAGCTGGTGGGCCAATCGGAGGAAACAGATCTTACGCTAGTAGAATGACTGATGAGGCTGCTGTAGTAAAGAAGAAACAACCAAACCATACCGGGACTTTTGTAATAGCCTGTACAACAGCCTGTAAAGTTGAAGTTTCAACTCTGATTGAAATCACCAGTAGAACCATCAAAAACGGTAACATGTTACAATGCATGCTTATACAATGAATAGTTAAGAGATAAGTGTTTTCTTTGATAGCACAATTGTAATTACCATGTAATACACATGACTAGCTACTGGACAAGGTGTTGGGCAAATACCATTTCATGCCCAAATTGAACTTAGTTATGTAACTATTAATAATTTCTTCCTCTATGATTTGTTTTTATGTGGGAGGAGTGAGTTGCTCTTAGTTATTCTCACTGTCTCCACAAAGTTAATGTGGGTCTCCTAGTTTTTGTTGCGCTATAGGCGAGGACATCATTATCCTTTATCTTCATATTCAATGTTGCTGCATAAAATCTTTATTGTTTTGATATTGTTTTAATGTTTTCGCCCTTGTCCCTTATTGGACGCTGTATGTTTGCAGGGGGGTTGTGTCCCATGTCCTAGGTGAGGTCATCTTCCTTTTGTATTGTAACTTCCTGGTCCACTTCGTCAACACCTACACAGTGGACAGCAATGTAAGCACAGTACAGACACCTCTAAGCACTGGTCTACGTTCAGCTGTTGCTAAAATGTAAATCTACAGTAAGACCGAGATCACTACTTCTAGTCCAGCACATCTCATTAAATTGTAGATAATTTACGAGGCCATGAGGGCAAAAATAACTCTTGAATAACAAGAACAATAACCTTGAAACAGAGTAAACAAACTTTTACTTTATTTAAAAGTATCAAATATACAATAAGAATAGAACAAGACCATGCTATTCTGTTCTAAATGAATGTGCAAGATATAGCTTTGCAGCTTCAACTGTAGAGGTAGGTCATGTTCATTGGAACATGATGTAGCCAGAGGCTGGCACATAAGGGTGATGGTCCAGGATCCAAGGCCTTCCTTCAGTCCATCTGAGGCAGAATCTGTTCAATCCAGTGATGATGGGTGCAGAGTAGGGGTTGATATCTGGCAGCTCAACACTGGGCTGGAGGGGCTGGTCAATCCAGCAATGACTGGGTAGGGTTTGACATCTGGCCGCTCAACACTGGTTCTAACAGCTCAGGGTAAATGCCCCAGAGCCAAGGCTGATAGAAGAAAACATGTATCGGACAAGAAATGTGTCATGACCTTTGCATAAGAGAAATGGAGCACAGCCATGGCAGAATTAGATGTTACATAAATAGTTTTGCACGCTTTGGCCCAATTTTAATAGTATTTTTACCTCTAGAAAAGTTATGTGTTAAACTATTCAAATACATGGAAAGCCCTATGAAGTAAACAATGCAATATGGGACCTCAACAGTGGAGAAGTTTAGCCTCAGAGTTTGCACTCTTAGTTGTTGCGGAAGTTGGCCTGATATGGCTGTTCAATTAGTGCATCGCTGACTACCTTTTAGGTCTGTCACGATCGCTGACAGATGAAGCGGACCAAATGCGCAGCGTGATAAGCGTACATACTTTATTCAGTACTTAACAACACGAACCAAAACAATAAACAAACGATACGTGAAGTCCTAGGTTACAACACACACCTTTCGGAACAAGATCCCACAAATGACTAGTGAAAACAGGCTGCCTAATATGGTCCCCAATCAGAGACAACGAGCTACAGCTGCCTCTGATTGGGAACCACCCTGGCCAACATAGAAATAAACGATCTAGAACAAAAACCACAGAAAACTAAACATAGAAAAATCCACACCCTGGCTCAACATTTAAGAGTCCCCAGAGCCAGGGCGTGACAAGGTCTAATTAATTCCCACCACCACCACCCTAAATGGGGTACATTTTATTTTATTTTATTCATTTCTTGCTTGATAAGTATTAAAACTAAGTTTTTTAATATTTTATTTTTTCAATCAAGATGGTATAGTAGTTGAAACATGGTCTCTGTCACTTTACCATCTAGGTAAAAGGACAGAAGAAGAAGATATTGTAGGTTTGCATGCGTAAGAATATGATCATCGGAACGAGATGGCAAAAAAGATGAAGATCAAAATGCTTCTCATCACTGATAGAACGGAAAGCTGTTAGCTAAAATGCCCCTGCAGGAAACAGGGATGGAAATGAAAACCCTTGTAACAGGGTGGAGGTGCCTCTATTTGAGTAATTATGGTTGTCATGTGACTTGTGTATGCTTTTTCTATTAGTCCATTTGAATTCATTGTTTGAGTGTTCTGATTGGTTGCAGAAGTGGCTCTGTAGAATGTGCCTCCACCTGTTCCTACAAAATGGTGTTGCATTGCCTGGAGCGGGATAAGGGAAAGACAGAGCAACTGTTGTCTCCAAGTTCCACACCAGACCTAACGTAGCTTGCAAACTTTCATTCACGGATGACATCTTCTATACAGTCTCTGTGTTAATGTGTTAGCTGTAAGTATCCTGAATACACTCGTGCTTGGCTGTGTGGACTTGGAGACCACTAGCGAGGTAATTATTGTGTTTTGTATCTATTGTCTATTGCTACATTTAATAAGGGCTTGCTTATTTATTGCATGTGCAACTTAGTCTGAAGACCTTTTGATATTTAATCCTTATTGAATACTGTGTGAACTTTGCTGTGTTTTACACTAGGATCTGGTCTGCTGTGTTTTTCACCTGTTTGCTGTGCTGACTAAGATACTTTGAAGACTTGAACATTGCATGTAACGACAAAACTATTGATTCCAAGCCCACCCAGTACAGACCTGTTTGTACATTTTAACCTGGGAGCTTTGTAATAAAACTATATTTTTGATAATCCTGTGTTGCGTGTTTTCCATACCGGTACCTAGTTAAGGTCTCTGTTGACCCTATCCTATCCTAGAACCTGTGGCGGTTACTTTTGGCATAGTATGGCTACAGGAGTAGTATTATGTGTATTTCCTCCACGTTACACTCTTTAGCTAACCTACCTTCATTTACTGATTACACTGGTTATTATTGGGAAAATGAAAACATTAGTTAATGTTAACCAGCTAGCTGTACTTGGCAGTCTTAATCTATGGTTTTAAAGCATACTGTATATGGTTATAGACTAATATCAAATCAATTAGATATGTATTCCTGATTCTATAATGCAAAACAATTATGGTCTTCACTCACTCAGTAACTCACCTAGTTGTAAGACGCAAAGTTTTGGTATTGTCGTATCGTGTGAATGCTGGCAATTATTGCTGTCAATCAAGGAGTCCGCTTAGGCTGCACCGTGTTTAGAGGCTTTTATTAAAATCACGAGGTTACAGCATAAGTTACAGACCCGCGGTGTCTGGAGGAGCACCGTCCCAAAATAATCTGAATGCTCCTGACTCTTCTTCGTTTTTCCCCCAGTATATATAAACTCCCCAAGATGTGGGTGGCTCCCTCTACTGTCCAATCCCCTGTCTACACCACACTTCCTGTCTGTTGTATGTGGCGTTACACTAAAACATTCCCTCTTGATACTAAAATCAACATTCTTTCAGTTCCACTTAAAAACATTTAACAAAGGCATAATCCTAATACACGACATTTCCCCCCTTCGAGACGAACTAAAAGTCTCGAAAACAAACAGAATAGGATTATGACAAGTGACAATTTATCTTATTGAGTATCTTTAACATTAAACCAAAAACATTCTCCTCTAAAGTGTATATACCTTTCTATGAAATATGACTAACTGTTTATGAAGTGTGAATACATTACTATGAAATATGAACAAATCTTTATGGAGTGTAAGAGCGAAAAACTGTCCGGCAGCCATCTTTCCAGATATCCATCCATCAATCAAGACAGTAAAATTCTCTCACGGTCCCTCTGCCCCAGGCAACCACCTAGATACTCCAGATAAACTCATAAACCATGTAAATGCATTTGAAACTATGATGCAATTAAGTACACATGTAAGCCCCTGCAAACAAAATCCTATCCAAAAAATATCCACTCTAAGGCTGGTCAACCCATTGGACCCTACAGTGGACCTCTCCCTGCCTAGACTCCCTGTCCCTAAGCATCAACAAAATAAAAAAAAACATCTAAGATCCTCACATGTATTCAATAACATCAAATATCATTCTACAAAAATTAATACGTAAGAGTATGACACATCATGTATTACACATGTCTATATTTCATTGCAGACACTGGAATGTAGTCCACTACACTTCATCTCCCCGTAGTCTCGACTTCCAATGGATTATTGATGATGGAATCGGAATCTCTCCACACCTTTCTTGTTTCATCTCCTCCAGTCATTGTCCTTTCATATTGTCCTTATTTGAGTATTTCAATCTCCACATGTTCCCCCAAATGCTTCTGGAAGAAAAGAAAAGACCAAACAGTATCTTTTGCAAAACAAACACTTTCAAATTAAACATCAATATCAACTAAGAATATAAAAATGATATATAAATGATGTATGAATCACATTAACAATTTCCCCCCTTTGATTCATAAAATCATACTAAAATCACACTAATATTGAAAAAAAAAAAATTTGAAAAATGATCAAAACATCAAAAATGATATTTATCCATTCAGTTCCACTTGTCCATCTTCATCCAGATCAGGAACAGTTAACACCGGCATCTGAGTGTTGTCTCCAGGCATCACTCTCCAACCTATCTCAATATCATAGCTTTCTCAAAGGTCAGTAACAAATTACAAACCTCACACACAGTGCTATCAAAGCTGCAACTAAAATCTGAACCATCACTGCCCCTACTGGCCTACCTGATCTTGCAACCAAGTCTTCGCTGACTTCCGCTCCTTCAGATCTACCAAATGCATCCCTTATATTCTTCAATGCATATATAACCCTAGTGATAATATCTGAACTATCTGGACTCAAAGTATAACTAACATTATCAATATGATCTTCCCAAATGTTACACCATACCATGGAAAAAGTCCCCCCTTCTCCCTTAGATTTATACTTCAATGATAGGCTTGAAGACTATGACATGTAGCCATGTCTCTTTTCATCCAATTTCAAACCTAGCTTCAGATTGATCTGTGTTCGGTGCTACCCCTCTTTTAATAGTAAAACCTCATATGGAAGCTTCAACGTTGACATGTAACAACATCCTGTCGATCAATAGGGTAAGAGTATATATGCTTTATCACCACAAACCCTCAAAATAGCTCTAAAATTCCCCATAGTCCCATTGTCAGGCAAAAGCTAATCTTTTAACCATCAAAGTCCTGCTGTTCCTACTACCTGGTACATAAAAAGTTACATTATATTTGTCCTCTCTAACCTTATGTTCGTGCTTATCCAAAGTCATCATATAATCATCACAATCTGATATTCCCATAAACATACCCATTACCTCATATGTTTTATTAGAACCAAACAACTTTTAGCCCTCAATGGTTTCACCTCAAATGCTCCAGGGTTCGCTGTTACCTGACTTTCCTTACCATCCAACAAATGCACACAAGTTAATTCACTTAACCCAATACCACCTAACCCTAGGCTTAAACAAATGTTTTGACAACGACATTATTTTATCGGTTACTGATTGTTGCTGATACCACAGTCATGACAAAGCATAAGATTGACACATACTTGATAGAGGTCGAGCGACCGTCTCTAACATGTTTGTCTGGAATTCTCAACAGACATGGACCCTCAAGATTCCTCACTGATCTTACAGAATGAGCTGCTGGAACCTGCCCATCTATCTCTAATTTTCACAACAGAAGAATCAAACCACTCCATTTAGTTTCTCTCTTCCCTAACGAGCGGTACTGATCAGATACCTCTCCTTGTCTGTCATTAAAATCAAAGACCTCATCCTGTACCTCCATGATGAATCTCTATTCTCTCTACTACTATCTGTTCTCCTAAATTAACCCTATTCGTACTATCACTGACAGCACTCTCCATCCGTAACATAAACCCCTGAGTCCTTCTTGCTACCCCCTTTAATTTCAGAAAAGTTGTTGTCGGTGTCATACTTCCTACATTTGCTATTGCCATCGTATCATTAATCCCTTATATACTCTGTGTATTATTTATTGTTGGAGTGACTACTGTAATAAACTTATCCTGAACTCCTTCGGTGACTGCGGAGGCTTCGACAGACTTCAAATCTTCCATTATAAGCGTCACTTTACGAATTACATAGTCTTTTAACCAATAATTCTTAACCGGAACAAATTTTAATGCTTGCACTAGATAAGTACACATATATTCTCCCTGATCTTTCTCTGTAACATTACGCAAAATGAATGAACAATCACTCATAACCCTATTCCACTTCATATTGTTCTACAAACTATACCTCCTTTGATTAGGTGCAACAGCTTGCTTCTACTTCTGGTCCTGATAACAATACTTCTTCTCCATAATTATCTCTCCATGTGGGAGGAACGTCCCCATCCTAACCCTAATAAGTATTTTTCCCCCTAAAATTGGTGCTGGAGCTATTGGTTCCCTTATAATCAAATGCTATATATTTATGGCTTTAATAACTATCAATGTTGAAAGAGTTAAATTGCTTCTCACTGTTGTTTTAATAGACTGAAGTGTTAATGTCCTTAGTTACTTCATCCATTTTCCCCAAAGCTTTGAACTCTTTGCTTGTACTTCCATCTATCACCACTAGTGTCAAATGACGTAAATGTAACTTACATTCACTCTCTCTTCCTACTCTAAACCCTAACTTTCAAACTTTTGATTATAAAAAATACACCTACAATTACCTTGATCTTCCTGCTGGGAACTGTAACTATAGATACTCAATCACCCTCAATCTTCTCTTATCATTCAGCAACACATACTTTCTCAATGCATCTGCTCCTAACAGATCTAAACTCCTACCATATCTTCCCACTAAACTCTAAAATGTCCTTCACCACTGTTCTCTCTCTCTTACTACTAACTTTGAAACTTAGCTTACTGTCTTAGAGTTCCTTCAACCTAGTTCTCCTAACTTATTTTAATCTAATCTTTTCTCCTAACCTTTAAAAACCTTTTCCCACTGATTTATTCACAAAATCCCTTTACCACCATTTTTTTGGATATGTGATAGGGAAAGTCCCCACCTGCTTCTGACTTCTTTACACACAGACTTGGCAAACGACTAAACACCTTTTAGCCTAGCCTGAAATCTCTTGGTGTAAGAATGTAACCCAGAATAACAGTCACCCCTTTTAACTTTATTTTCCCAGACAGATTGTCTAATAGGCAGTCTAATAGATTATCATCCTTCCTATGATATTATCTTTTTAAGCAAATATGATTCCCAAAAACCCTACTTTTTAAAATCTTCTACCAGACAGCCATTTAGTGTACATCTTATTGTACAATTCAATTTAAACAATGCATCTCTTCCCAACAATGCAATAGGTATATTTTTAAATATTAGTATGTCTATTTTAATTTCTCTTTGATTTTTAAAGCAGAGCTCCATTGGTTCCTTAAGAGTAATTAGCTGTTTTACTACCTCAAATCCCTATCCTAATTAGTTAATTTTACATAGTGAGATGTTTAACCTCTTTAGGCTCAACACAGATAAGTTTTTCCACTATTCACCATTCTTCTCATAGTCCTCTGTTTTTACTTCAATTGTTAGATATTTTCTCTTCTTCTCTAATCGGTGCTATCAGCTGACACCCCCCTTCGTATCTTCTAGGCACTCTAGAATCCTTAGGGTTCACCTGGAGAACAGGTGATCTTCACTTGCTCCTTTATCTTCCTTAAAAATGTTCTCTGTTGTTTCCTCCTGGCCCATTGCACTCACAGGTAAAGTGACCAACCTGTCCATAATTATAACAGTCTTCTGAAAGTTGCTCTCCAATTCTGTGTCTGTCCAGAAACTGGCTGTGGATATGAAACATCTGGTACCCCCCTTGGTGGCTGGTACATTGCATTTGATATTGTTCAGTTGAAGCTGTAACAGTGATTGTTGATTTGGTTCACTCTGATTCTTCATAACCAAAGCTTCTCTTCTCCACCAGTTGTATGATTGAGTTTTCTGAGAGTTTCTTCGTCCTGTTCTTTCTTGCTGTTGACATATCAGGATTCTTCAAAAGCTTATATTCTAAGTTCTGTCCTCGAAATATCATCTTCCATCATCTTCTTACTTTTCTTCAGGATCTTGGCCTCAATGTATTCTTCTTCTCCTCCAATTCTTGGGATTATTTTCTCAGCAGGTTTTCTCCTTCTGTATCTTCATCCTCATCTTTCCGAACCTCATTCTTCTCTTAGTTTCCAGACATCTCGGTTTTACTTCCTTCTGGAGTTTTGGATTCATCTTCATCTCTGATGCAACAATCACCCTCCTGGATGATCCCTGGAAGCTGAGGATAAACATCCCTAAGCTCTACTTCCTTCTCATAAGGTGGGTGTCTTTTTGCTGAATCCGTATGGGAGAAAGGTGTACTAACTTCTGCCATTAGTTTTTCCTGTCACCTTCTCTATACCGTTGTTTATCTTATCGCTGGAATCTTTTATCAGTTTTTGTTTGAGAATGAAGGGCAACTTTTGTTTCATTTGCCGGATAACCTAGCACTACTTTAGTTAAAGGATTACTATTTTTTCCATATCAACCGGTGTAATCACTTTCATAGCCTTGCTGTCCTTTCTCCCCATTGTAACAACCCTTTTATATTCCTTTATCGTGAATTATTTTATTTTAGACTATATAGCCTATGGCTTCCCCCCTTTAATTATTAATATAAACCTAACAACCCCCAATTTTTTTATTTTTATAAATCAATATAAATATGAATATGCAAAAATTCTATTAAATGTTTTATTCAAAAACCATTTCTAATTAAAATAAAAAATCAATTAAAAAATCAATTAAAAATTATGAATAATTAAAACCAATTTTAATTTCTGTATCTTATCTTACCAATTTATCAATTAGTGGTGGCTATCTTACCACAACCCATCAAATGCAAGTAGTCAACTTCAGACTAAAATACCCATAAACAAAGCCTGTAACCCTACCATTACTACAATTCCCATAAACCCCCTTGCTCTATAGGCACCTAATTATCTTAAATTTACAGAATAATGTCAGTCCTTGATTCCCAACACAACTCCAATCAACCCCAGTGATGCACATAGCCTCCAAAATGCAATTTTTAAGGAATTTGCCAAGCCTATGTGAAATTGTCATAACATCACATATCCTGTTAGGGGAAGATTTTGTGAACTAGCCTGATATCTGATCCTCTGTCGCGTCACATGATGTCACGCCAGCACTTCCTGTATCTCCTCTCTCTCTCCTCTCGCTTATCGTTCCTCTCATATGACAGAAGAACAAAGACACAGAATAACATTTTAGTAGTTAATGCAATTACTGAGTATTTCCAACCATTCAATATTCGTTCGTTCTACATTTGCTCTAAGAATTAACTCAGGAATAATTATCGATCGCTCAAAAACATTTTATTTAATTTTAATCGTCTTCTAATTCAATTTATTATAATCCGTCAATATATCTCTCTCATTTATCAATTCAATAGGTCACAAAACAAGTTTCATCTTTAACCAACCGCCGCTTTACAACTAGAAGACTCGTGTCCAAATATCTCTTTGTCTGTGTGTTTCTCTGTCTTCCTGCAGCCCCCAACAGAAATATGACCCATTAGCAAAAACGTGTTGTAGTTTAGTACCGTCACACGCATGCGCATTACATTCAGAAATACAATTTCACCGTGGACGGGCGATTTTCTACTCTCTCCCCAAACCTAAACAGTTAACAGTCCTGCTGTACCTCCGTTTTCCCCTCATAGTCAAACAACATTTAACAGCGCTCACAAAACATATAACCTGAATTACACACACACACAGACAAGTTTAAGAGGCTTATCCCATCGCAATGGCCCTCTAAGGATATCCGTTAGCATGTAGCACGCAACACAATTAGCATTTTAGCATTTAGCATTTAGCCTTAGCCTTTGCGTACAATGTAGCCTAAAACACAACCCAGCATTTAGCATTAGCATTAGCATTAGCATTTAGCCAACCTGTGGCTTGCACCACGCAACAGACATCCTGCACTGCCCTTTTTATTTTGACATATTTTCCTACCGTTTTGTGCTACCGTGGATTAATGACCATTTCACCGAGAAATTAGACCCAATCAAACCCCCCGTCGGACGAAAGTCGAGCCATAATCACAATCAGATAAACCCCATCAAACCGAGTTTTCTTTAAAACCCACCGACTGCACATTCTATCGTGCCAGCGGATTTGTCGGCCCATCATTTTCTAAATGGCCCCCCCGGGGTCTTAAGCGGTACAGTGCCCTAATGAATGCGCATATCTGTCTTAATTGTACACCTTCAATACTTAATTCCTACTGTTTTATGCTCTAAAATTCCAATTATCTGCCGTTTACCAATGGAATAACATTTTAGAATATTATTTCAGACTCCCAGTCGACCGCAATAACGCCACATGAGGCACATTTCTGTCCTAATGGTACATCCCTCCAGTGTACAATCACATAGCATCCAAACCAAGCTGTGAGGAACACTCACCCTTGTCTGGTCATGACTTCAGACCGAGTTAGCTTGAGTTAGCCTGGCGGCTACGAATGAGCAAAGGAGAGATGCAGACCGGTCCCTGTTCGGGCGCCATTTGTCGTATCGGGTGAATGCTGGCAATTATTGCTGTCAATCAAGGAGTCCGCTTAGGCTGCACCGTGTTTAGAGGCTTTTATTAAAATCACGAGGTTACAGCATAAGTTACAGACCCGCGGTGTCTGGAGGAGCACCGTCCCAAAATAATCTGAATGCTCCTGACTCTTCTTCGTTTTTCCCCCAGTATATATAAACTCCCCAAGATGTGGGTGGCTCCCTCTACTGTCCAATCCCCTGTCTACACCACACTTCCTGTCTGTTGTATGTGGCGTTACACTAAAACATTCCCTCTTGATACTAAAATCAACATTCTTTCAGTTCCACTTAAAAACATTTAACAAAGGCATAATCCTAATACACGACAGTATCTTCCGAGAAATTGGTATATAAATTCAGCTGTCAATTTTTATCACTACTCTCTTTTAGTTTGAATAATACTTTTTCTTACAGAGAACAGATTATTTTTATTTTTTATGCTCACCACCCTAGACACGCACACCCTGAGGGGTTGGAAGCAATGGGCTCTTGTAGTAATTGTAGGGGTTAAGTGCCTTGCTCAAGGGCACAACTGCTTGCGATGGTCTCTAGGATGAAGCCAGCAACCCTCCGGTTGCCGGCTTACTCGGCACCAGATTTTTCCCTTGGAGCTGGGATCGATTCGGCATCCTTCCGGTTGTTGGTCCGCTTCTCTGACCTCTAGGTTACCTGCCACCCCCAACTTTGAAGCATATCCGCAGAGTCAAATTATGAGCAAGTGCAGGTGTAGCACGTGGGGATGTGTGAAACTTACTCCTCCGCCTTGTGTCCAGTTTGTGTCGCCTCATTAGCTAGCTTTTGAGATGGTATGATCGGCAAAGACTCTTGAGGAGGGCGGTCACGTGTGTTTGTAAGGCAGAGGTCCCGAGTTCACGCCAGGAATGGACCGACTCGGGAGGAAGTGGTACTCGCTAAGCAAGCAGTGTGAAGTCTGTTAATCAGGCATTTATCGTCCACAGCAGTGGAGTCTCTTTTTTTTGTGTGGGAAGCCAAAGAAGTTGAACACAATTATTGAGACGTGTTGGTCTCTTCCACTTCCAAGTTTTGAGAAGGGGTAATTTACAATGCCTTGCAAAAGTATTCATCCCCCTTGGCGTTTTTCCTATTTTGTTACATTACAACCTGTAATTTAAATTGATTTTTATTTGGATTTCATGTAATGGACATACACAAAATAGTCCACATTGGTGAAGTGAAATGAAAAAAATTACTTGTTTCAAAAAATTCTAAAAAATTAATAACGGAAAAGTGTTGCGTGCAAATGTATTCATCCCCTTTGCTATGAAGCCCCTAAATAAGATCTGGTGCAACCAATTACCTTCAGAAGTCACATAATTAGTTAAATAAAGTTCACCTGTGTGCTAAGTGTCACATGATCTGTCACATGATCTCAGTATATATACACCTGTTCTGAAAGGCCCCAGAGTCTGCAACACCACTAAGCAAGGGGCAACACCAAGCAAGCGGCACCATGAAGACCAAGGAGCTATCCAAACAAGTCAGGGACAAAGTTGTGGAGAAGTACAGATCAGGGTTGGGTTATAAAAAAAATATCAGAAACTTTGAACATCCCACAGAGCACCATTAAATCCATTATTAAAAAATATGGCACCACAACAAACCTGCCGAGAGGGGGCCACCCACCAAAACTCACGGATCAGGCAAGGAGGGCATTAATCAGAGAGGCAACAAAGAGACCAAAGATAACCCTGAAGGAGCTGCAATGCTCCACAGTGGAGATTGGAGTAGCTGTCCATAGGACCACTTTAAGCCGTACACTCCACAGAGCTGGGATTTACGGAAGAGTGGCCAGAAAAAAAACATTGCTTAAAGAAAAAAATAAGCTAACACGTTTGGTGTTCGCCAAAAGCCATGTGGGAGACTCCCCAAACATATGGAAGAAGGTACTCGGGTCAGATGAGACTAGAATTTAGCTTTTTGGCCATCAAGGAAAACGCTATGTTTGGCGCAAACCCAACACCTCTCATCACCCCAATAGTTATGCACGCTCAAGTTTTCTTTTTTGTTTGTTTCACAATTTTTTTTATTTTGCATCTTCAAAGTGGTAAGCATGTTGTGTAAATCAAATGATACAACCCCCCCTAAAATCAATTTTAATTCCAGGTTGTAAGGCAACAAAATAGGAAAAATGCCAAGGGGGGTGAATACTTTCGCAAGCCACTGTAGGTGTCCTGGTCATTAAGAAAGGTTGCGAAGAAGCATAGCTGCGATCAAATGAGGTTCCTGTTGACAAGATGAGGATGAACTGCAGATGAGCGCCATGCAAGAGGATGCAGTCACACAGTGTCTGCACATGTGCATGGATGTGCTTCCACTCTGTGGCAATCTGATTGCTGCGGGACTAAACAGAGGAGAAGTTTAGCCTTCGCACTCTGTTGCGGAAGTCGGCCCGATATGGTTTTTAAATTAATGCATCCCTGACTCTACCTTTAGGCCTAATTACACCACATAGTGAGGTCTATTCTCTTTTGATTTTATTATATTTTGTTTAAGTATTAAAACGTTCAAATTCTTTAATAAATAAAAAAAATCACTCAAGATGGTATAGCAGTTGAGACATTAGTCTCTGTCACATTACCATCTAGTTGAAAGGACAGAAGTAGAAAATATCTGAGGTGCAAGCATACGATCATCAACAAGATTGCTTGAGACCACAATGTATTTTATCAACAATAATAAGCATAATTTATTTTTGCTGTAGAAACAAATCAGAATACTTACCTGAAAATGAATAAATATGTATCACAATAGTCAACACGAGGAAGAATGGGCCAGAGTGGTTACTGGAGGTACATTCAACAAAAATAAAGTGTATATTTCATCTAAGCCAGGGCTCTTCAACCCTGTTCCTGGAGAGCTACCCTCCTGTTAGTTTTTGCTTCAACCCCAGTTGTAACTGACCTGATTCTGCTCATCAACCAGCTAATTATTAGAATCAGGTGAGCTAAATTAGGGTTGGAGCGAAAACCTACAGGACGGTAGCTTTCCAGGAACAGGGTTGGAGAGCCCTGCGCAGACCTTACCTTCCCAATCTTCCCTTCTTGACGTCCAAAGGTTTTCAAATTGTAAAAAAAGTAATTAAATATGCAAAACCTCTTAATTATGTCACTGTGTATTGACATATTGTAGCGACCCGCTTGGACAGTTATGTGCCTGTGTTCTGCATTCTGTTGTGTGGTGATTAGAACACGTTTATCTGTTTGCTCTGGGTTTCACGGGGTCCAGCATGCCCGCCCCACTGATCTCTGCCAATCAAGGGAATTCCTTATTCACTTATTCTATCGAATATAACTATTACAGCATTAACAGTAATGGAAATAACAGTTGAACAAAAATAAATAAAATAGACCAAACAGCCAAGCATACAGCTACCTAACCACCACCTCATTAGGGATAGTAACAATACTTTCTTTAGCTTTTTATGACTTTGTCATACATTTTAGATTGTGTGTATTGTTGCGAATTGTTAGATACTACTGCACTGTTGGCGCTAGGAACACAAGCATTTCGCTACACCCGCAATAACATCTGCTAAATATGTGTATGCGACCAATAAAATTAATATAGCTCCTGACATAATGGCAGCAGCATGGCCGGAAACACCAGCATTCCACATTGTATTGGGATTGATTGGAGTTTGTGGCAAAGGCAAGAGGGAATAGTGGTTGCAGGTGTAGATCTAGCTACCACATCATAAGATATTTCATTTGATTTTAGATTTGATTTAATCATATTTCTACTCACATGTAAATAATTCCCATTTTTATTATGTTTTTCTCTGTCAGGTGTTTATGAATAGGCCAGGTTAGACCTAGGTCTGCATGGCTACTCCAAGTCAACCCGCTTGAGCGAAATAAACTACCCGGTTACAAATCGATAGAACTAGCTAGATGGAGCTGATCATCAAATTCACCTTGAAAAATACTGTCATTACTTCATTGAGACCAATGAAGCTGAGTGTGTACATGCGTCTTCAGGTGGCGGCTTCCATGGCCACAAATACTGCACAGGCAAAGTAAAGAAATCACAAAACTGAAGGTTTGTCTGATGTTCAATACTCTATGGAAGGTTTAAATGTTCTGTCAATTAACGTCATATTGCCCTGTCCTTTGATGTCTCATTGGCCCATGCAGACACAGATGGCGCGTAATAATGGTGTCAAGCAATGTCTTCAGTTTACAGTGCCTTCAGAAAGTATTCACACCCCTTGATTTTTTCCACATTTTGTTGTTACACAGCCTGAATTTTAAATGGATTGAATTAAGATGTTTTGTCACTGGCCTACACACAATACCCCATAATATGAAAGTGGAATTATGTTTTTAATTTTAATTTTTTTAATTAATTAACAATGAAAAGTGAAATGTCTTGAGACAATAAGTATTCAACCCCTTTGTTGTGGCACACCTAAATAAGTTCAGGAGTAAATATGTGCATAATACGTTGTATGGACTCACTCTGTGTGCAATAATAGTGTTTAACATGATTTTTTTATGACTGCCTCATCTCTGTACCCTACACATACAATTATCTGTAAGGTCCCTCAATCGAGCAGTGAATGTCAAACAGATTCAACCACAAAGACAAGGGAGGTTTTCCAATGCCTCGCAAAGGAGGGCATCTATTGGTAGATGGGTAAAAAATAACATTTAAAAAGCAAACATTGACTATCCCTTTGAACATGGTGAAGTTATTCATTACACTTTGGATGGTGTATCAATATACCCAGTCACTAAAAAGATCCAGGCGTCTTTCCTAACTCAGTTGCTGGAGAGGAAGGAAACCGTTCAGGGGTTTCACTATGAGGCCAATTGTGACTTTAAAACAGTTACAGATATGAGAAAACTGAGGATGGGTCAACATTGTAGTTACTCCACAATACTAACCTAATTGACAGAGTGAAAAGGATATATTCCAAAACATGCATCCTGCTTGACACAAGGCACTAAAGTAATACAGCAAAGAATGTGGCAAAGCAATTAACTTTTGGTCCTGAATACAAAGTGATGTGTTTGGGGCAAATCCAATACAACACATTATTGAGTACCACTCTTCATATTTTCAAGTATAGTGGGGGCTGCATCATGTTATGGGTATGCTTGTAATCGTTAAGGAATGGGGAGTGTTTCAGGTTAAAAAAGAAAAGGAATGGAGCTAAGCACAGGCAAATCCTAGAAAACCTGGTTCAGTCTGCTTTCCACCAGACACTAGGAGTTTAATTCACCTTTCAGCAGGGCAATAACCTAAAACACAAGGCCAAATCCACACTGGAGTTGCTTACCAAGAGGACAGTGAATGGTCCTGAGTGGCCGAGTTAGTTTTGACTTAAATCTGCTTGAAAATCTATGGCAAGACTTGAAAATGATCTAGCAATGATCAACCAATTTGGCAAGTTTTGAAGAATTTTGAAAATAATGTGCAAAATATTATACAATCCAGGTGTGCAATGCTCTTAGAGACTTACCCAGAAAGACTCACAGCTGTAATCGCTGCCAAAGGTACTTCTACAAAGTATTGACTCAGGGATGTGAATACTTAATGAGATATTTTTGTATTTCATTTAATACATTGGCAAACATTTCTAAAAACATGTTTTCACTTTGTCATTCTGGGGTATTGTGTGTAGATTGATGAGGAAATGTTTTAATTTAATCAATTTTAGAATAAGGCTGTAACGTAACAAAATGTGGAAAAAGTCAAGGGGTCTGAATACTTTCCGAATGCACTGTACATAACTTGATATTCATAATTACATTGCTTGTGGGTTCAGCTTGCAATGGATCTCCGCCTTGTGTGCATGCACACTTGCATGTAATAGTGTGTGCATGTATATTAGAGAGTATCTGTTTTTTCTCTGGTCATTTTTTCTCCGTCTGAAACCTGTCTTTTTGGGCCTCACCCATCAGGGCCATCTCTTCCGAGGGTCCAGCTTCTTCTTCCGCCCGTGCCTGTGACAGCGATGGCCTTAACTGAGGAGTGATGTCATCAACCACCGCACAACCTGTGTCACTGTTCTCCCTCCTAACTGGCACCTCAGTGAGACGAACGTACAGCCCACCAAGTCAAATCGGCCCCTCACCTTAAACCCCCCAGCGGATACAGCAGGAGCAGAAAGGTAAAATTCTTTGGGTATCCCATTCCACTGGAGTTGTCTCATCACCTCTTACACTTAAAATGACTTAATCTTTTATTTTTCTTGTTGTTAACAAATGGGTGTTGATATCCTTTCTGTATGCCATCTTGTCCTCAAGTTGAAGTAATGTGTGTTGCACTTTTTCAAATGAGAAATCAGTATTCAGGAATGTGCAATAGGACTGCTCATTAGATTGTGTGAGTGAGACAAGGTCTCATTCTGGACACCAATTTGTATAGCTTCCATTAGATTAAAAGTGGCACTGGATAAATGCCCAAAGGCGTCAGTGCCCGGACTCATCAAGTGAATTAAGAGGTGTGTATCAAGACGTGGGCAATCATGGCATATAATTAAATAGCACTTTGAATAGCACTCTCACTTTTCCCAGAGACTAAAAATACTCTGGACGGTCATTATTGGGTTGTCATTTGTGTTAAAGCCAACACTTTGTTTTAAAGGAGTTGACTTGAAGAAGATGGATGTCGATGTGCAGTGTTCCGAGTGAGACCTTGCTAATTGCGCCACAAGGGACAAAAGAGGCATTTATCTGTAGCTAGTGGAAGTATAGAGACAATAACACAATACTATGTCTTTGTACAGGGAGGGTGGTCAAAATAAATCAGCTCTACAACATAACTCACTGAGGCTATGCCTAAATATTCAGATGTAATATTGCTGGGAATTTGAGTGTAAACTATTGGCACAGTCCTCAGGTTGCAGCAACAGCAGATTACTATCCGTTGTTGTCTTTAGATGAAGGAACAAGGGCCATTATTGGCAGGTTGTAACACTCACTACCGAGTTCCAAACCGCCTCTGAAAGCAGCGTCAGCACAAGAACTGTTCGTCGGGAGCTTCATGAAAGGGGTTTCCATGGCCGAGCAGCCGCACACAAGCCTAAGATCACCATGCGCAATGCCAAGCGTCGTCTGGAGTGGTGTAAAGCTCACCGCCATTGGACTCTGGAGCAGTGGAAATGCGTTCTCTGGAGTGATCAATCCCTCTTCAACATCTGGTAGTCCGACGGACAAATCTGGCTTTGGCGGATGCCAGGAGAACGCTACCTGCCGCAATGCATAGTGCCAACTGTAAAGTTTGGTGGAGCAGGAATAATGGTCTGGGGCTGTTTTTCATGTTTCAGGCTAGGCCCCTTAGTTCCAGTGAATGGAAATCTTAACTCTACAGCATACACTGACATTCTAGACGATTCTGTGCTTCCAACTTTGTGGCAACAGTTTGGTGAAGGCCCTTTCCTGTTTCAGCATGACAATGCAACCGTGCACAAAGCGAGGTCCATACAGAAATGTTTTGTATCAGTGTGAAAGAACTTGACTGGCCTGCACAGAGCCCTGACCTCAACCCCATCGAACACCTTTGGGATGAATTGGAACGCCGACTGCGAGCCAGGCCTAATCGCCCAACATCAGTGCCCGACCTCACTAATGCTCTTGTGGCTGAATGGAGCAATTCCCTGCAGCAATGTTCTAACATCTAGTGGAAAGCTTTCCCAAAAGAGTGGAGAATGTTATAACAGCAAAGTGGGGACCAACTCCATATTAATGCCCATGATTTTGGAATGAGATGTTCGACAAGAAGGTATCCACATACTTTTGGCGATCTAGTGTAGGTATGCAGTTTAAGATGCACTTGCATTCAAGGTTATCCCTTTTTATCCCTATTATATATACTGTAGTTGGTAGTAATATTGTAGCAAAGAGCCTGTGTGCCAGTCAGTGGAGGCTCCTCAGAGGAGGAAGGGGAGGACAATCCTCCTCAGTGAATTTCATAAAACTTCAAACATTTAGTAACAAGTTATCCTTTTTAGATAAAACTATACTAAATATAATCACATGTCACCAAATAATTGATTAAAACACACTATTTTGCAAAGAAGGTCGACAGTGGCCTATTTATTGCCTTACCCCATGGGGCGGCACACAATTTGCCCAGCGTCGTCCAGGGTAGGGGAGGGAATGGCCGGCAGGGATGTAGCTCAGTTGGTAGAGCATGGCGTTTGCAACGGCAGGGTTGTGGGTTCGATTCCCACGGGGGGCCAGTATGGAGAAAAAAAAGAAAAAAAGAAATGTATGCACTCACTAACTGTAAGTCGCTCTGGATAAGTGCGTCTGCTAAATGACAAAAATGTAAATGTAAATGTACCTCCATAACTTCTACATTTGAACACACTGTATATATATTTTCTGTTGTATTTTTGACTTTATGTTTTGTTTTACCCCATATGTAACTCTGTGTTGTTGTTCTTTATTGCACTGCTTTGCTTTATCTTGGCCAGGTCGCAGTTGTAAATTAGAACTTGTTCTCAACTGGCTTACCTGGTTAAATAAAGGTTAAATAAAAATAAATAAAAAACAGCACTCCTCTGAGTACATTGACTTCAATACAAAACCTAGGAGGCCCATGGTTCTTCCATAGATTTACACAGTAATTATGACATCTTCCGGAGGACGTCCTCCAACCTGTCAGAGCTCTTGCAGCATGAACTGACATGTTGTCCACCCAATCAAAGGATCAGAGAATGAATCTAGTCCTGAAAGCATAAGCTACAGCTAGCTATGCACTGCAGTGCATAAAATGTGGTGAGTAGTTGACTCAAAGAGAAAGAAAGAAAATTGTTGAACAGTTTTGAACAAATTCATTTCTTCCTAAATGAAGGAGAAGCAAGAGAGAAATAGAGAGAGAGAGATTTCGTCATTTCTTTTCACTTTCATTTACTTAGCTAGCAAATGCAGCTATCTAGTTTAGCCTACTGAAACGCTATGTTAGCTAGTTGGCTATGACTATCCAACACAACACTGGAACTCTTAAAGTCAAGGTAAGCTTTTGGTTTTACTAATTTATTGCCACCTGGCACCGCCTGTGTAACTGCTTACTGACTGTACACTGTAACGTTACTGCATGATTGTAGCGGGTTTACTAACTAGTTAGTTCTATTAGCTATGCTGACTATGATGTTACTTTATCTAGTATGGTGACAACGGTTTGGCTTGGAAAGTTTTTTTCGCCTGGTCACATACAGCTGATGTTTTGTGCATTGAAGTCCGCAAGTGAAGGGAAGAGGTGAAAGGAGGAGAGTGCATAACGTAGATGCGAGAAGGAATACAACATGGCTGCTATGAAACTGTGAACTGTGTTTACGCGTGATCACGGGTGTATTCATTCCGCCGATTCTGTTGAAAAACGATTCTGGGGATGAACATACCTGAATTTGTCCAATAGAAACTCTCGTTTGCAACTGTTGGAGTAATGATTTCACCCCACTATCAGCTAGATGCAGGCAAGAGTGTGTAAGGTGGTTTTGAATGTCACTGTCTGTCACATCAAGTTTGTCTCTAGACCTGTGTGCACCTATGTTGTAAACTTTCATTCATAGGCTAGGTTGTAGCGACCTCATGATGTGTATAGGGAAAATTAGAGTATCATGTATTAGCCTAAACCTATCGCTGTTACATTTAACTGGGTGAATTGAATATGAATGGCAGTCTTCCAACATGCTGTAATAGAAATAAGGCCATGCTCATGAAAAAAAATTGTCCTCCCTCATCTGAAACAGCACTGACCGCCACTGGTGCCAGTCTGTTTCTGCTCTCTTGCCAACTCTTAATTATCATGTTTGGCATGACAATGACTGGCACCCAGGTTAGCAAAGGCCGTGGGACATTCAAATACTTTTTGGGGTAAAGCTTAATCAACTTAGACAGAAGACAGCATTTTTGCTTGATTTAATGGATTTCTCCTCCCAATGTAATCAATATAATTCCAGTCATTCCAGATTCTAATCAAATGTTATTTTCTGTAGTCCTCTGTTAGGCCGGATCCAAACAACTGTAGCAGTCCATCAGCGCAGTGCACAGGAATTATTATTAATGTTGTAATGCAATAAATGGCTTACCCAAATTCAAATAGGTCTTGGCATTATAACACAGTGATCTAATACTGTGATGGTAATGACATCTGAAAAGCACTGGTTCAGAGTAGGCAAGTTAAAGATATCAGAGGCCATATTCATATGGAACAAACACTCTTCTACTACATTTTTGAGTGGTAGAACTACCAAGGCCAAGAGGTGATCTGCACAATTGTTTTAAAGGAGCAATCTGTGATTTGTACATACATTTTTGGATTTTTAAATTATTCATAGTTTAGACAGGAAACAACACATTTGTTTAACCATTTCTTCTAAATTAAATGACAATACATTAGGTCTTGGCGTTAGGTTCTGCAGTTTCAGGGTATCTCACTGCCACAGCAAAGCTAAATCATTACCATAGCAATAAACTAGCAAGGTATGCTATACCAATCCCCCTGACTGGAACAAAAGCAGAGCCAAACAGGTGGAGGCTTGGGTGGTGGTGGTGGGCTAGCAGAAACAGACAATGCATAGTGAGTAACAACAATAGTTACAGCAGCAATGAGTGGCAAAGAAACACCAGTGCATAGCTGGAGGATGTGTGTGCAGAACTGGTCAATTTAAATAGATTAAATAGACTGCCATGTTAAGGTAGGAGAGTTGAATCCGATTGGTGAAATCTCAGCTGGTGCCATCACTGATGTAAACACTCGGGTTCCCTGTCTGAACTGGCTTGACTTAATTCATTGATTATTGAAGAATAAAACGTATTAATGCCTTATGAGTTTAGTTCAACTGTTTTACCCCATCAGTACCCTAAATATAAGCTTGTTTTATTCTATTGTTTGTCAAAAATGTAATTGTAAACAAACACTGTATAGCTTCAAAACATCATTAAAACTAGATGGACGGTCAGTCCTTGCATCCACAGCATCGTCTATGAATGAATTTGAGTGGTTACATTTCTCCAGCCCCATGTCTCAGCTGTTTACCAAAAAACTGGCAGGCGGCTGTTTTGTTGTTGTTTTTTTATTACGGACTGCAGCTTTACCTCTGCTCAGAGAGAATTTGGGAAGTCAAGATGTGATTTTTCCAGTCAGTTACCATTTATTTAACCTTTATTTAACCATATATCGAGCAACTCCTTTTCCATCTTAATAAATGTGTAATTATTTTGTTGTGCTCTCCTCAGTATATTTTTTGACCAAATCTTGTTAGTTGAGAGGGTTTCTATGTACTGCTTGTTTATCTTTTTGATGTTGACAGCTAAACCCCATTAATAAACTAGAAGTTCTGATTTAAAAAGAAATCCACTCCAAATCGGAAGTCATTTACAAATATTCACTGTTTCCCATAGCGTTTCCCATAGCAATGCAGATCATGGGTATGGAGCCACAGTCATTTTAGCTGAGGTATGAAGCAATGGAAAGCACCTTTGTTATTGTGGTCATCCCTTGCAACAATATGCTGAGAGCTGCAAAAATGTATGTCTCCCATGGTAACAAGATTCTCATAACTTACAGTGCCGTGAAAAGTATTTTCCCCCTATCAGATTTTCTCAATTTTTGCATATTTTTCTACACTGAATGTGATCAAATCATCAACTAAAACCTAATATTAGATAAAGTGTGAACAAATAACAAAACAATTTGATACTTATTTCATAAACAAAGTTATGCAGCACCCAATGCGAGAGCTGCCTTAATCGACGTCCACATCATCGGCGTCTGGGGGGGTTAACTGCCTTGCTCAAGGGCAGAACATACTTATTTTTTTTACCTTGCCGGCTCGGGAATTCGAACCAGCCACCTTTCGGTTTTTGACCCAACGCTCTTAACCTCTAGGCTACCTGCCGTGGTTTAGTCACAATGACTGCAACCAAACACTTCCTGTAGTTGTTGATCAGTCTCTGACATCGTTGTGTAGGAATTTTGGCCCACTCTTCCATGCAGAGCTGCTTTAACTCAGCGACATTTGTGGGTTTTCGAGCATGAAAAGCCCGAACATGTAAATTGGGTTTAGGTCTGGACTTCGACTAGGCCATTTCAAAACGTAAAATGTGTTGCTTTTCAGCCATTCTGATGTAGACTTCCTTGTGTGTTTTGGATCATTGTCTTGCTGCATGACCCAGCTGCGCTTCAGCTTCAGCTCACGGACGGATGGCCTGACATTCTCCCGTAGAATTCTCTGATACGGAGCAGAATTCATGGTTCCTTCATTGATGGCAAGTCGTCCAGGTCCTGAGGCAGCAAAGCATCCCCAAACCATCACAATACCACCACCATGCTTGGTATTAGGTTCTTACTGTGGAATGCAGTGTTTTGGTTTTCGCCAGACATGACAGGACCCAGTTTCTGGACGACATTAGCAGCTGAATGAAGTGGAATTTAAAGATTATAGAGAGGAACACCCCCCAGCTTTCAACCTCCCAAAATGCTGAGACAGAGAAATGACTTCCACCTAGATCTCTGAGGAGTTCTCTTGCCTTGAGGTAGCACACTGTACCTCATGTTCCTCCTGTATGGTGTTCATTAGAGCATAATGTAGCAAAACATTTTCCAAGAGAAAACAAATGTTTTTCATTGAACAAGTACAGAGAGTACCACTCCGTTTGGTACCTAATGAACACAACCTAGGAAAAGAGAGCCACCATATTGGGTTTGTTCAACCATGGCAGACGGTTCTTCTGGGGGTATTTGATTTCTTGCCTGGTAGAAAAACATTGAATATGAAAATAATTAGTTTTTTGATGTTTCAGATCCTGTTCATTGCCTGCAGGGGAGATGTAGCAGCACTTTTGGGCCCCAGGAAGATTAGCTAACATTACGGCGTTAGCTAATGGGGATCCTAATAAAAATTCAAAAATGCACAAATTCACTTACTGCTATTATTCTAAATTCTCCAAACAATACCAAAGTAACACGTGTGCATGACTTCATGGATTTTAAAGGAGCAATTTTCTGGATTTTCATATCGTCATACCATCCTTCTCTCATCCCGGGATTTAAGGTATTACCGGCTTAGTACACAAAAGTGGTGCAAAAAAATACCATTGGGCATCTGTTACCAGAATGCGAACAAAATTAGCACAAGTAATAGCATAGAGGCTGCTAGCTAAATATGCTAACGAGCGCAAACAAAAACAAACGAATTGCAAAGACAGACAATCCAGCTCATAAAGTTATAAATATATAGGTAGGAGCTACCGAATTTATGGTGAGTTTGGACATTTACAAGTGAATGTGAACGAGAGACATTGTGCAAATGAACAAAGTTTTGATGCATGCTTGTCTGCTCTGAAGCAGCATGTGTACACGCTGTGTCTGGGTGGTCTGGAGTTGCTAGGGCAATGGGCCTGCCTGCTCTGCTTGGAGAATATAAAATGGTGCCGGGATGGCTGCCATTTTACGGGCTCCTAACCAATTGTGCTATTTTGTGTGTTTTTTGGCATTGTTTGTAACTTATTTTGTACATAATATTTCTGCTACCATCTCTTATGACCGAAAAGAGCTTCTGGATATCAGAACAGCGATTACTCTCCTCGAACTGGACAAAGATTTTTTCTTTAATGAGTCTGACTCTAAGGATATACTGTCACGTCGGTAGCCATGAAGTGCTTTGAAAGGCTGGTCATGGCACACATCAACACCATCATCCCGGAAACCATCGACCCACTCCAATTTGAATACCGCACCAACAGATCCACAAATGACGCAATCTCAATTGCACTCCTCACTGCCCTTTCCTAACTGGACAAAAGGAACACCTATGTGAGAATGCTGTTCATTGACTACAGCTCAGTGTTCAACACCATAGTGCCCACAAAGCTCATCACTAAGCTAAGGACCCTGGGACTGAACACCTCGCTCTAAAACTGGATCCTGGACTTCCTGACTACCAGGTGGTAAGAGTAGGCAACGACACATCCGCCACGCTGATCCTCAACACAGGGGCCCCTCAGGGATGCATGCTTAGTCCCCTCCTGTGCTCCCTGTTCACCCACGACTGCGTGGCCAAGCTCGACTTCAACACAATCATTAAGTTTGCTGACGACACAACAGTGGTAGGCCTGATCACCGACAACGATGAGACAGCCTATAGGGAGGAGGTCAGATACCTGGCAGTGTGGTGCCAGGACAACAACCTCTCCCTCAATGTGATCAAGACAGAGGAGCTGATCGTGGACTATAGGAAAAGGAGGGCCGAACACGCCCCCATTCACATCGACGGGGCTGTAGTGGAGCGAGTCGAGAGTGTCAATTCCTTGGTGTCCACATCATCAACAAAATATCATGGTCCAAACACACCAAGACAGTCGTGAAGAGGGCATGACAACGCCTATTCCCCCTCAGGAGACTGAAAAGATTTGGCATGGGTCCCCAGATCCTCAAAAAGTTATACAGCTGCACCACCGAGAGCATCCTGACCGGCTGCATCACCGCCTGGTATGGCAACTGCTCGGCATCCGACCGTAAGGCGCTACAGAGGGTATTGCGTATGGCCAGTACATCACTGGGGCCAAGCTTTCTGCCATCCAGGACCTCTATACTAGGCGGTGTCAGAGGAAGGCCCAAAAAATTGTCTAAGACTCCAGTCACCCAAGTCATAGACTGTTCTCTCTGCTACCGCACGGCAAGCAGTACCGGAGCACCAAGTCTAGGTCCAAAAGGCTCCTTAACAGCTTCTACCCACAAGCCATAAGACTGCTGAACAATTAATCAAATGGCCACCCGGACAATTTGCATTGACCACCCCCCTTACCGTGAAATGCTTACTTACAAGCCCTTAACCAACAATGCAGTTCAAGCAATAGAGTTAAGAAAATATTTACTAAACAAGCTAAAGTAAAACATTTAATAAAAATTAACACACTAAAATAACAACAACGAGGCTATATACAGGGGGTACTGGTACAAAGTCAATGTGCGGGGGTACAGGTTAGTCTAACTAATTTGTACATGTAGGTAGGGGTAAAGTGACTATGCATAGATAACAAACAGAGAGTAGCAGCAGTGTAAAAACAAAGGGGGGGGGGGGGGGGGGGGGTGATGGATCACCTTTTGTGACAATCACACATGGCTGGTTGGGTAACGGTGTAAGATGAGCAAACTGGGGTCAGAGGTGACACTTCACAGGCAGGTCCCTGGCGCTTTCTGCCATTGTGGCCTGTCATGTTGAGTTGTGATGGATGAGGGAGTCATTCCCAGCATGCGAGGGAAACACAGATGCAAGCAGGCCAGTGTCAGCGTATGGTTTGCACATGGAGGATATAAATAGCTCTTATTATGCATTGGAATTCCTCTAATTTACCTGACATTTCGCAGTCGGCAGCTTCCTAATTCCTTGTTCTAATTCAACGTTTTATTCATCAAGCATTTTACTCATCTTGCCAGTAAGTCATGGGTGATCGATACATACAATACTGTATGTACAAATATTTCTGTACTATCTAAACACATTTGTTCTTGATTTTAATTCCAACCAGACCCAGTTTCAAATGCATTATTTATATAATGAAAATATTATATTTTAAGTGTGCCAAAGCTTTTAACACGACACTAGTTTACTTTTACATAAGCCTACCTTTCTTAAACACAAAATGTTTTTTCTGTAGGAGAAATTAAATATCCCAATATTTAGAATGTCTTTGGAATAAAGAAACTGGTCACACCTCTGACTCACTCACAGACTCCCAGAGGAGCATCCTCAGCTCTTTCTCCCTCAGATGTTTTCAACACACCAGAGAGAGAACATACCATAACCTTATATATAACCCCATACAGTTTATGCCATGAATCATCATTAAACATATCCTCATAATAATTGCATTCTGAAGCCATATGAGTGAGGTAAGGCCTGGAGCCTTATTTATCATCCTTATTCATGCTCAGATATTTGTTATAAGAACCTTATTGGAGGTTGATTAAAATAAAAATGTAATAAGAAGTATTAAGACTACTACATTGGAAAGCCATAATATCAGCCAAATAATATTCATACAGTACAATAATAAACCAATATAAAACCTCAATAACGTTCTTCTCAAAATGTTTGGTTATTTTAAATTCCTGTTGAACGCGGAACGAGGAAGAGCTCGGATTTGTTGTTTTGAAAAGTTTGTTGTTTTGAAAGTGTATTGGGAAGTTCTTTGTAACTAGCTAACTTTTTAGTTTGGATCCCGCGACACAGTTGGCATCAGTTGCTGGGATTGCTGTCCAGTGATCCTGCCGACCAAGGACGGGTCTGAGGAGCTATTTGGCGTTGCAGCTAGTCTAGCTGCTAGCTAGCAGCATATCAAGCTAGCAGGGTTTTCTTGAGGGCTTGAACGCAGCCCGCAACGCAGTTAGCCTTTGTGGCTGGGACCGCGGATTGTCCCGGGTTTGTGGATGTCTAGATCCCTGCTGTTTGTTGTTTTCAATCTTCCCTGTGACCTGCCCTGTCTGGGTCTGCGAGGAGTAACAACGTAACCTACGTTGCTAGCTACCATGACAAAGACCAAAGCCGGCAGTAGTACCGTTGTCGAGGACAGTGGTGTCTCTCTGTCACATGTGAAGGATCTTTTAAACGAACAAAAATTGTTCTACAAGCAGTTGTTACAACAACAAGAAAATAGCTTCAAGTGCTTTGTCCAAATACTGGTGGATTCGACTAATAAAAGAATGGACGATCTGACCAGAGAGGTCCAGGACCTAAAGAACAGTTTGCAGTTCTCCCATGGTCAGCTCGATGAGTTGAAACAGGCGAACGGCAAGATTACAGCAATCTGTAAGTCATTGAGAGAGGACATCATTTCTGTCTGTGAATCCATGATAACGATGACGGATAAATCAGGGACAATCAAGGCGTAACAACATGGTTGTGGACGGAATTGCAGAATCTCCACATGAGACCTGGACGGAGTCTGAGGACAAAGTGAGGGAAATGATCTCAGAAATTGAAGATGGACCACAGGAAGATTGACAGGACTGGAAAACCCACCACCGGCCCAGGTGACAGGCCCCGGCCGATAGTGGTCAAGTTCCTGAGGTTCAAGGACAAGGTAGCTGTTCTGGAAAGAGCCAAGAACTTGAGAGGAACATATATCTTTCTCAACAAGGAGTATCCTGAAGCTGTGCGCCAGAAGAGGAAATAACTTATCCCAGCCATGAAAGATGCCTGAGCGCATGGGGACATTGCTTACATCCGCTATGATAGGCTCATTGTCCACCCTCCCATCCAGAAGCCTGGAAGGGATGAGAGAGCCAAGCCTATGGGTTCGTAGCTTCAACCCCGCAGCACACACACACACACCAATTGATTAATGGACTGCTGAATGTATATTTTTTTCTCTTGCTTTGTTTGCTCTTTCCAGTATTATGTCTATCTCTGATAAGCTACACAGGAAAGGGCTGAAAATAGCCCATATTAATATATGAAGCATTATAAATAAGGTTCATGAAATCAATAACTTGCTAACATCAGATAACATTCATATATTAGCCATTTCTGAGACTCACTTAGATAATTCATTTGATGATACAGCAGTAGCAATACAAGAATCTAACATCTATAGAAGAGACATAAATGCTTATGGGGGAGGTGTTGCTGTATATGTTCAGAGCCATATCCCTGTAATGCTTAGAGAATATCTTATGTCAAGTGTTATTGAAGTGTTGTGGTTGCAGGTTCACTTGCCACATCTAAAGCCTTTTCTGTTGGGGTGTTGCTATAGGCCACCAAGTGCGAACAGTCAGTATCTAAATAATATGTGTGAAATGCTTGATAGTGTATGTGATGTAAACAGAGAGGTCTACTTTCTTGGAAACCTGAATATTGACTGGTTTTCATCAAGCTGTCCGCTCAAGAGGATGCTTCTTACTGTAACCAGTGCCTGTAATCTGGTTCAGGTTATTAATCAACCTATACAAACACTACAGGAACAAGATTATCCACATGTATCGATCACATTTTTACTAATACTGTAGAACTTTGTTCTAAAGCTGTATCCGTACCCATTGGATGCAGTGATCACAATATAGTGGCTATATCCATGAAAGCCAAAGTTCCAACAGCTGGGCCTAAACTAATGTATAAGAGATCATACAAAATATTTGTTGGTCTGATGTGATTAATAAGGAGCATCCAGATGCTGCACTTGATGAATTTATGAAATTGCTTCTTCCAATTATTGACAAACATGCACCTGTTAAGAAACTGACTGTTAGAACTGTTAAGGCTCCATGGTTTGATGAGGAATTGAAAAACTGTCTGGTTGAAAGAGATGGGGCAAAAGGAGTGGCTAATAAGTCTGGCTGATCATCTGACTGGTTGACTTACTGCAAATTGAGAAATGATGTGACTAAACTCAACAAAAAAGAAGAAGAAATTGTATTATGAAGCCAAGATCAATGATATAAAGAATGATGGAAAAACACTTTGGAGTACTTTAAATGAAATTATGGGTAGAAAGACAAATTCAACTCCATCTTTCATCGAATCAGATGGCTTATTCATCACAAAACCATTTGATGTTGCCAATTATTTTAATGATTACTTCATTGGCAAAGTGGGCAAACTTAGGCAGGAAATGCCAACAATGAACAGTGAGCCATCGTATTCATGCATAAAAAAACAAATAATGAAAGAAAAGCATTGCAAGTTTGAATTTTGTAAAGTTAGTGTGGGAGAGGTGGAAAAGTTATTGTTATCGATCAATAATGACAAACCTCCTGGCATTGACAACTTAGATATGGAAAGCTACTGAGGATGGTAGCTGACTCTATAGCCACTCCTATCTGTCATATCTTTAATTCTGTAGAATGGTAAAGCGGCATTTACTGGTTCTAACAGTAGACCTATAAGCTTGCTGCCAGTTCTTAGCAAACTGTTGGAAGAAATGGTGTTTGACCAAATACAATGCTATTTCTCTGTAAACAAATTAACAACAGACTTTCAACATGCTTATAGGGAAGGGCCCTCAACATGTACTGCACTTACACAAATGACTGATGATTGGTTGAAATAAATTGATAATAAGAAGATTGTGGGAGCTGTGCAGTTAGATTTCAGTGCAGCCTTTGATATTATTGACCATAACCTGTTGTTGAAAAAAATGTATGTGTTATGGCTTTTCAACCTCTGCCTCATGGATTCAGAGCTATCTATCTAATAGAACTCAAAGAGTTTTCTTTAATGGAATCTTCTCTAATGTCAAACATTAGTGTGGTGTACCACAGGGCAGCTCTCTATGCCCTCTACTCTTTTCTATTTTTACCAATGACCTGCGACTGGCATTAAACAAAGCATGTGTGTCCATGTATGCTGATGATTCAACCATATACGCATCAGCAACCACAGCTAATGAAGTCACTGAAACCCTTAACAAAGAGTTGCAGTCTGTTTTGGAATGGGTGGCCACTAATAAACTGGTCCTGAACATCTCTAAAACTAAGAGCATTGTATTTGGTACAAATCATTCCCTGAGTTCTAGACCTCAGCTGAATCTGGTAATGAATGGTGTTGCTGTTGAACAAGTTGAAAATACTAAATTACTTGGCGTTACCTTAGATTGTAAACTATCATGGTCAAAACATATAGATTCAATGGTTGTAAAGATGGGGAGATAATAAAGAGATGCTCTGCTTTTTTGACACCACACTCCAAAAAGCAAGTTCTGCAGGCTCTAGTTTGGTCTAATCTTGATTATTGTCCAGTCGTGTGGTCCAGTGCTGCAAGGAAAGACCTAGTTAAGCTGCAGCTGGCCCAAAACAGAGCGGCACGTCTTGCTCTTCATTGTAATCAGAGGGCTGATATAAATACTATGCATGCCAGTCTCTCTTGGCTAAGAGTTGAGGAGAGACTGACTGCATCACTTCTTCTTTTTATAAGAAACATTAATGTGTTGAAAATCCCAAATTGTTTGCATAGTCAATTTACACACAGCTCTGACACACACACTTACCCCACCAGATATGCCACCAGGGGTCTTTTCACAGTCCCCAAATCCAGAACAAATTCTAGAAAGCATAGAGTATTATATAGAGCCATTATTGCATGGAACTCCGTTCCATCTCATATTGCTCAAATAAACTGCAAACCTGGTTTCAAATAACAGATGAAGCAACACCTCACGGCACAATGCCTCTCCCCTATTTGACCTAGATAGTTTGTGTGTATGTATTGATATGTAGGCTACGTGTGCCTTTAAAAACAAATCTATGTAGTTCTGTCCTTGAGCTGTTCTTGTCTATTAATGTTCTGTATTATGTCATGTTTCATGTTTTGTGTGGACCCCAGGAAGAGTAGCTGCTGCTTTTGCAACAGCTAATGGGGATCCTAATAAAATACCAAATACCATTACAAATAGTTTCCTGTCATCCAAGTGGAATATTTGAGAAGTTACACAGATCAAACAACCCTTTTATTCTGATTACATTTTGTAAACCTCACATTACGGGACGGGACGCCAGTTGTTATAAAACTAAGCCCCCCTTTTTTTGTCAATCACGACAAGTACCCCACAGTAAGAACTGACCAATAAGGATCTAGAAAGATATCGCTGCTGGCTTCCTGTCCCTCAAACACCATCTCCCAGGAGGTTTTGTTTAATTTAACATCCCACTACTTAAGGTCACTTATAGTGTTAAAAACAAATATGCATTGTGGGGGTGGGACCTTATATGGGGGAATGAGATACCTTGGGGAGGGGCAATGATGCCAGGATCCTGTCTGATGCATTTTATTTCCCATTTGTAATTACGCTGGACCACAGCACACACTATGATGCAAACAGTGTCTAATATAAAGTAATATTGTGTTTCCGACAGATTATACCCGCCAGGGATGTGCTGAGAGAGAGAGAGAGAGAGAGAGAGAGAGAGAGAGAGAGAGAGAGAGAGAGAGAGAGAGAGAGAGAGAGAGAGAGAGAGAGAGGAGAGAGAGAGAGAGAGAGAGAGAGAGAGAGAGAGAGAGAGAGGAGAGAGAGAGGAGAGAGAGAGAGAGAGAGAGAGAGAGAGAGAGGAGAGAGAGAGAGAGAAGAGAGAGAGAGACGAGAGAGAGAGAGAGAGAGAGAGAGAGAGAGAGAGAGAGAGAGAGAGAGAGAGAGAGAGAGAGGAGGAGAGAGAGAGAGAATATTAATGAACTGGCAAAGTCATCAGGGTATCCTCACTCCTCACCTTATTGGTCTTTATTTGGACATACAGTATTTTGTTTGCATATGGTTTTTTTTCTGTTGTCCTTCGTTAACAAGAGTTAGTTTGTCCATGTCAAGAAGAAAACACTGACACAGCAATGCATGCAGGACGGGGTAAATGCAATATCAAAAGGTTTAACAAATGACAGTATTTTGCAATTTTGTAATAAGGCGACTTTGTAAACTTTAACCTCTGAACTGTACCTTACACATCTTCAGATCAACAATGTAGGCTATGGCACATACCCAAGTAACTGGAGTCAGCTGAATGGTCAAGTATGCACACAGTGGTAGATAATGTGACCATTTAAAAAAAAAAGAAATTTGAAACATTCCAAACTCAGAAAGCGGATATACAGTGCCTTCAGAAAGTATTCATACCCCTTGACTTATTCCACATTTTGTTGTGTTACAGCCTGAACTCTAAATGGATTACATATATTTTTTTTCTCACCCATCTACACATAATACCCCATAATGACAGAGTGAAAACATATTTTTTAGAAAATGTATTTCAAATGAAATACAGAAATAACTAATATACATAAGTATTCACACCCCTGAGTCAATACTTTGTAGAATCACCTTTGGCAGCGATTACAGCTGTGAGTCTTTCTGGGTAAGTCTCTAAGCACTCTCCACACCTGGATTGTGCAACATTTGCCCATTATTCTTTTCAAAATTCTTCAAGCACTGTCAAATTGGTTGTTGATCATTGCTAGACAACCATTTTCATGTCTTGCCACTTTCTAGACTTTCAAGTAGATCTAAGTCAAAACTATAACTCGGCCACTCAGGAGCATTCACTGTCTTCTTGGTAAGCAACTCCAGTGTAGATTTGGCTTTATGTTTTAGGT
>NW_028167075.1:0-70163 GCF_964263955.1 Coregonus lavaretus | reverse complement strand
CTCTGTCCGAGGACGAACAGCCTTCTCCCTTCCCCCCAGACTTCCATCCCTCCCGCCCCTCAGTCCTGAGTGCCCTCCTCCTCTCATCCCTCCTTCCCCTCCTCCTGCCTCCTGGGCTCTGCTGGCCCTCCGTGCATTGCTGCCGTTGCCCTGCAGGGGGAGTGATTTGCCATTGCGGTTGTGGGTGGGAGAGGGGCTGGTGGGGCTCCCTGAGCCTCTCGTGCTCCCCCCCGCCCTGGCTGTGTCAGTAACACTCAGAGCCAGCTTTATGACTTCCTCCTCGTCTACCAGCCCGTCAACCACCGCACTGAAACGTCGCTTAACACGCGCCGCTCCCATGGTGCTAAATACAATGTCTTACGCTGATGACGCTGTAGTCTCAACTCCTATGTGGTTTGTGAGTTTGTGACCACCTAGGTATTGATAAAAACCTGGTGTTCTGTACTTCTTTCCAGTTCCACTGTTTCTATGGTGAAAAGTAATCCATCTGATGTGGTAAATGTTGATCCATGAGGAAAAACTGTATCCAGCAGTAGATTACTTCCCGCAGTTCCCGGATCATTGTTCCACTTAAACAAGTTTTTAATAACAGTCAAGGTTACTCACACCTCTACTGTGTCCTGATTCACAGTCTTCCTTCCATTCTCTTGAAGGAAAGCTCAGTGGTCAAGTCGTTGCTGTATATACTCCTCTGGTCAATAGGCAGTGTCATTTCAGAAACGTATTCCACAGCAGCAAATAGGCAGTCTGGTAGTAATACTGTATAGTCCCTGTAGTACTTACACTCCTTTGGGCTGAAGAGGGAGGTTACACACAACGTGTCCAAGGTATCAACAGGAGTGACCCATAGTCTGTGGCCATCTTACGAGGGAGCGGGAGTTTTGCTGACAGTTTGAAACAGCACCAGGGAAACACATTGAGCAGGCGACAGAAACTGAGAAGCTTGAAAGGATGAGAGCTGGGGATACAATGGGGTAGTAGTAAGGAGATGTTTTGAGGATATATACTCCCCACATTCACTAAAGTGCAATATGACAATACAGAGTCCAAGGGTAGATCCAGGGTACAGTACAGTCAAACGGTCTCTATGTTTCTAACACATATCTAGCATGCAACCAGCAGAGAAAAGAATAGCATGCTGTTTCTTACATTCCAAGATCTTCACTTCCCAGTGGTTTGGTCATGGTAAATACACAGGGCAGATTGAAACAGAGGAGGAACTCAGACTATTGATTCAGATAATGTTACACAATTCCAATACATTCACTTCCTATCAGTCAGAATATGTTTCTCCACCCTTTTATATCTATGTTTCCTTTGCTACAGGGCCTCTGAATACATTTATGAGCTACATTAGCCATGCACTGTGTAAATAATACTCACTCAGTGTCTCTCACAAGCGGGAGACTGTGACCAGCAGTCTCCCCTCAAATCCAAGTATCTTTTCCAAGCCACAAAAGTCCTCAAAAGTAATTTGAGTTCTCGGCACAACAAAAGCAGACTTTTAGAGACATTTAAAATATGTTTGTTGCTCTCTCAGGTGACTGCTTTTTTAAACAGGATATCCTATTCCTGAGGGTCTCTGTGTTTCTCCCAAAGGCATTGTCAATTCAGTACAAAACACACTGCACAGACTGACTACTGACCAGATCAACTTCATTGGATTAACTCAGTGTTTTAAAAATGTATACAACCATAAGGAGACTTACTCTCCACTACAACTGCATGGGATAATTCTCTATAACAAAGGGGGGATGAGAGAGAAAGACACAAGTGAACAAAAGACAAGAAAGAAAAGAAGAGAGAATGAAATTACTTGACTAGAACGCCAAGGCATGTACGAGTGTGTGTACTTTTTGTGTACCTATTTTTGTGTACCATCCTATACATATTATACCAGGATTAATTCTATACAACACCTATATAGAGTCAAAGTGAATGTGTATGTGTAGGAGGAGCAGAATCCGATTGGCCGGTTGTGGGGAAAGAAGGGAGGGGTAACAGGCACACAGGGCATACACTTGTGGATGACCTCTACGAAAACTCAGAGATCAAATGTTATTTCAGAGGTCAAATCCTGTCCAATCCTGGGACGGGAGGTGCTGTGTCCTTGTTTTTTTCCAAACAGGGTTTGGCTTTAGTTCTCTCCTCTTGGTTCAAGTGTCACACTCAACAACCCTGCTTGACAGAGAACACACACGTTTATCCATTTCCGAAAAGCTTCCAGTCTAATTCCTTTGGAAAATATTTGGGGAAATGTGGGAATAATGTGCAGAGGACGTGCAAGGAAGACTGGGTAAAAACGACGACCCACTGAGGCAAACAAAGGTCATATTTTGGGGAGGGAGAATTCTTTTTTGTTGCATGCAAAATCCCTTAGGGATAAAAACAAAAACAAAGAAAACTCAAAGGTTTGATTCAGGGCAAATCCACATTACATAAAAAAGGTTTGGTTGTGATATTAGACTTTACCTTCCGTACACATTTCCAGTGGACTGTGGTTTCGAACACTGGCAAGTCTTTGACCCCCAGTGAACAAGCTAAACATGTTACTAGGTTCCTGGGGAACAGTTTACAGTGTAACACCTTCACCAGCTGCCTGAGGACAGTTTACAGTGTAACACCTTGACCAGATCACTGAGGACAGTTTACAGTGTAACACCCTGACTAGGAGTAGCAAAGGCACAACACAGGAGAATACCAAGGCAACAGTTGTTACCTGTTGTCCTAAGTTTACACAGAGACAGGTGTTACCTACTGTCCTAGGTTTACACAGAGACAGATGTTACCTACTGTCATAGGTTTACACAGAGACAGATGTTACCTGCTGTCCTAGGTTTACACAGAGACAGATGTTACCTGCTGTCCTAGGTTTACACAGAGACAGGTGTTACCTACTGTCCTAGGTTTACACAGAGACAGGTGTTACCTACTGTCATAGGTTTACACAGACAGGTGTTACCTACTGTCCTAGGTTTACACAGAGACAGATGTTACCTGCTGTCCTAGGTTTACACAGAGACAGATGTTACCTACTGTCATAGGTATACACAGAGACAGGTGTTACCTACTGTCCTAGGTTTACACAGAGACAGGTGTTACCTGCTGTCCTAGGTTTACACAGAGACAGGTGTTACCTGCTGTCCTAGGTTTACACACAGACAGGTGTACCCATGTCACACAAACAGTAAGAGAGGGGTGAAGAGAAGAGAAGCCTCTACAACAAGTGAAAGTGGGGAAAGAGATCCCTCCTAAAGTGAGAGGTGACGTAGGGGTTCATTTGGACTGGTCTACTGCCCTCCCTCTCTCAGGCATAGTAACAGGAATGTAGAGGCTGCACTTCTGCGAAAGGATAGAACACACAATCCTTCTCTCTTTCCTTCTTCTCTGACGTTTTCTTATTTCGCTCAGTCAGTCATCACATTTCTTATCCCATCTGGCTTTGTTCCTCCCATGACGCCTCTCCTGTGTCTCTGCCAACCTGGGAATAACATGACAATACAGATACAGAGCTTTTTTGTTAAAACAGATGCTCTGATGATGTAAGCAGACAGGTCTTGTCTTGTGGACATTCTGAGAAGGTAAGATGGTAAAGACCAAAAGAGCAGGAGTGACTCACCGTCTCTAACCATCTACTGTTTTCATCTTCATTTGTAATAGCTCAATGAAAACCAATATTAAAACCAAGAAAATAATCTAATCAGTTACCTGTTCCTTGAGACTTGATCTGTCTGGGTGATCTGGTGTATCTCTTGTAGCACAACAAATATTATTGTGCTCAGTTTACTGGGAATGCTGATGTTGTGTATCCAACTTCTTGGAAAGAATGGGAAGAAATGTCTCGGGAATTACAAATGAAAATGTCTCCATCAAGACATGGAACCTGGAATAAAGAGAAACAGAGGGGTGGAATAAGAGAACCATTTCCATTGTGATAGTTTACTGTATATCTTTATGGTAATATTTTATGACCCATACAGGTGAATAAGCTGTGAATTTGGGCCCCAATACTGTACATCTTGAAGGTTATTGCAAACACACACACACACACATGTTTATTTTACTATCCTTCTGGGGACCAAACAATTGATTCCCATTCAAAATCCTATTTTCCATTAATCCTAACGCTAACCTTAACCCCAAAATCCTAACCTTAAAACTAACCCTAACTCTAACCCTAAACCTAATTCTAACCCTAATTCTAACTCTAACCCTTAAGCCTAAAAAAGCCTTTTTCCTTGTGGGGACTGGCGAAATGTCCCCAATTTTCCTTGTTTTACTATCCTTGTGAGGACTTCTGGTCCCCACAAGGATAGTAAAACCAAACCACACAAACACACATGTATTTGTGAATTGTGACACAGCGAGGGAATGACATATCCCCTATACAACTAGCCTGGGGCCATTCCATTGTAATGCTAAAGGACACTGCCATGCTACTGTACATGGTGCTGTATCATATGGAAACAACTACAGAGGAATACTGATGTGTTACAGAGGCAACATTTGATTAATCATGCTGCTAAAGAAAGGAAAAGGAGAAAGAGGGAGAATGAGACAGAGAGAAGAGGGGGTGTACCGTAGGATATAGAATGAGACAGAGAGAAGAGGGGGTGAACCGTAGGATATAGAATGAGACAGAGAGAAGAGGGGGTGAACCGTAGGATATAGAATGAGACAGAGAGAAGAGGGGGTGAACCGTAGGATATAGAATGAGACAGAGAGAAGAGGGGGTGAACCGTATGATATAGAATGAGACAGAGAGAAGACGGGGTGAACCGTAGGATATAGAATGAGGCAGAGAGAAGAGGGGGTGAACCGTAGGATATAGAATGAGACAGAGAGAAGAGGGGGTGAACCGTAGGATATTGAATGAGGCAGAGAGAAGAGGGGGTGAACCGTAGGATATAGAATGAGACAGAGAGAAGAGGGGGTGAACCGTAGGATATAGAATGAGACAGAGAGAAGAGGGGGTGAACCGTAGGATATAGAATGAGACAGAGAGAAGAGGGGGTGAACCGTAGGATATAGAATGAGACAGAGAGAAGAGGGGGTGAACCGTAGGATATAGAATGAGACAGAGAGAAGAGGGAGTGAACCGTAGGATATAGAATGAGAGAGAGAAGAGGGGGTGAACCGTAGGTAAGTGAGAAAGAAATGAAAAGGAAAAGGATTGGGATGAGGGGGGAATGTAGCTGTAATAGAGAGCTGATAGTGAATTATTACCATTCCTTTTATTTTTTTACTGAGATTGGAATGACGACTGAGACTGGGACAGGGAGCGGGAATGGTATTGAGATCTATGTGGCGGTGGTGGTGACGGAATGCTGTGGATTACAGTTGTGCTCGTGACTGCAGTAATCCCACCATGACTCTGATAATCCGCTAAAGTCTTTATATAAGAACCACTAAACTACGGCCAGAGGGAGTGTACACATACAGGTAGGATATAGTAGGTAACTCAACACACAGGTAGGAACCACTACACAATGGTAACTTTAACTGTACACATACCGGTCGGTGATAGGCTGTAGTATGCAGACACACAGGTAGGATACAGTACATGTAGGTAACTGTACACACAGGAGTGATAGACACAAAGTTATAGACAGGTACAGTCTTCATATAAGAAACCAATATGATCCAGAGAAATTAGGGTGTGTGTGTGTGAGAGAGAGAAAGTGAGACTGTGAATCCCAAACCACCCCCTCGCCCCTACCAACTCGCTCGGAGGGCCCTCCGTTGTCACGTGTTGCTGACGAAACTCCGAGGGTGACTTCCAGAGTGTGGCGATGGGATCAATAAACCCATCAACTTCGGGACACACTCAAATTCATGTTCCACTTTTAAATAATAAAACAAGCATGAAATTCGAATTTACAAGATATAAACCTCAGTAACAGTTTCATCTTTGTGTCAAGTTTCGAAATCCGACATAAACAAATGCATGTGGCATATAATTAGGCACATCTCCTACATTATTTTGTGTGAAAAAATAAGGTGGTGCCTTGTGGGATTCCACTTCACTCTGAACCCGGCAGCGTTGCTGGCTCGGTTGGAGTGGTTATCAGAGGGTCTAATTAGCCCACACCCACCATCATTTTCCCTCCCTCAGCTTTGGTACACTTGTGCATATGGTGGAGAGGCGCGTGAACGCGCAAATGGAGGGCCGAGGGGGTGATTTGGGATTCAGCTAGAGAGAGAGAGAGAAAAAGCGAGAGAGTGTTGACAGGGAAGGTGTCCCTGTGAAATTGCGATGCCTGACCCTGACCTTCGCCTGCAGCAGTATATTCTATGTAAGCTAGGCCCAGAATGTGACCTGCTCTGTTGTGTTTGTTAACTTCATTATCAGTGGGTCAATTGATTATCTTCTTGGACAGACACAGAACAGCCATCAGAACATCACATTCTGTCCTCTACACAGAGGGCTTTATCAACTAACCACCTATAAGCCTAGTTTCAAGGAGCAACTGATATGTCCTAAACATTGATGTAGTGGTAAAAAAAAGTGGGTAAACTATAAACTCCAGTGGGCGATTGAGACAAACCACCACCAATATAAACAAAAACGTATTCCATTTTTAGGACAGTAGGGTGGCTTGGGGTTAAACACCTCAACTTTCTAGTTTTCCCCTTTAGTTAACACTACCAACGTTTCCCTCTACTGTGCGAATTGTGAGCCACATTCAATGTAACATACCGAAACAAAACAAACTATGCAAGAGATTTTATTTTAGGCAGAGTGCATTGGAGTAGGATTCTATTGCATTGACAGGCACGACTCAGGCCCATACTCTACACAGACCGGTGCACCATAACCAATCAGAGCTGCAGTAGGCCTATATACAAATAAACCATTGCCTTATATGGATCTGTGCCATTCACTTTGAACTGGACTGTGTTTACAGCATGAGTGGTCACGAGTAGATGTGGTTGTTTTGAGATTAAAGCAAGAGTCCCATGTAGCCAGGTGTGTAAGTAAGTGAGTTATTACCCCAGTTATAGCTCATTTCTAGTCAGCAATGGGGGAGTGGTTGCTTCCTACAAGAGCACAAAACGTGTACATTTCTATCCATCTTTGAAAAGCAAGTCAGGTAAAGAGCTTTTTTTCTGTAAGGGGCAGTGTTGTATTTTGGGGCAGTGTTGTATTTTGAGACAGGCTTGAATAAGCTAAGTAGCCAATAGGCAGAGAGTAGCATAATTTGACTGATTCTCTGTAATAATGGTATGGGAATAATAATGCATTTTATTTTGTAAAGTGGTTTCTTGCATCAAACAACATAAAATTTTCAGTCACCTCCTTGTCTGAAGGACAAGTGGATAAGCAGGTTAATGTAAATCCCTACATGTTTTTTCAAAAGTCTCATGGAATGTAGGCCTACATTGAACACCACACATTGTCTGCTACTGTAGGCTGAATGATAGAACAGCTATTTCCATGTTAAAATGTTATGGGATGCATTGTCTCCATAGTTTTTTTTAATGGTAGGCCACTCTGGTAGGCCTACATTATGATCAAATAGCCACAGTAGCCTACTAGGCCACTATTATAACCAGGGATGAAAGTATATTTAATTTCTTCCCGGTATGGGACCTCCTGTGCTTGCACGTGCGTGCACCAAACAAATGTATCTGCAGCAGAGCGGCCCTGTACGTTCTGCCGCCCTGAGGGAGACAGGAAATTGCCATCTCCCTTCTATCCCCGCTAAACTAGAATAGTGTAGGTTACAGCAGGGGTCGGCAAATTGGGCCAATTCTTTTTTCTCACCTTATAGTTGGCAGAATATAATAGCAGCCCAATTCATATGCCTATGCTACAAACTAAACACAATTCAACACATCTGGTTAGTAGGCTATATGTCAATGTCAATAACATATCCAAATATTTTTAATCTGATTACACTGATAAAATCACCAATGTCTCTATTAAATTTGTTTTTTTATATTTCTTTGTGCGTTGATTGGGGAAAACAGCTTGCAATAAAGAGAAAATATCCCTCTGAAAAAGTCTCAAAAGACAGGGGAATAATGAAAATATAAGTTTTAGGATAGAACAGACTGAGAAATAAGCATTCTTACCATATTTCTCCAATGTCAAACCAGAGTGTCTTGTTTGCAACGAGACGGTTGCTGTTTGCAAATAATAAAATATTAGACATCCTTATGAATCTAAGCATGGCACTTTCGAAAGTTTCCTTTCCACCCAGACAGAGGCTCGACTGCTGGCTACTCGTCCATTACTTAACCCAACAACAGATGTCCTTACCTAAAAGCTGCCTGGGTTTAAACATCTTCTCTTTTCAGATAATGAAAAGCTCAATTAATAGGGACAAAAAAGCAAAGTGAATTTTTTGTCTCCTCGAATATTGAAGGCCACAGCTCAGCATGTCATAGAGACGAATCAATATATCCCCATATGCATGAGTCACATCTTTTGTGTTTTTTTATTTTTATTTTTCTCCCCAATTTTGTGATATCCAATTGCGATCCAATTACAATCTTGTCTCATCACTGCAACTCCCCAACGGGCTCGGGAGAGGTGAAGGTCAAGTCATGCGTCCTCCGAAACATGACCCGCCAAACCGCGCTTCTTAACACCCACCCGCTTAACCAGCTGCACTAATGTGTCGGAGGAAACACTGCTCAACTGACAACCGAAGTCAGCCTGCAGGCGCCTGGCCCGCCACAAGGAGTCGCTAGAGCGTGATGAGCCAAGTAAATGCCCTCCCCTAACCCGGACGACGCTGGGCCAATTGTGCCCACCCTATGGGACTCCCGGTCACGGCCGGTTGTGACACAGCCTGGGATCGAACCCGGGTCTGTAGTGACGCCTCAAGCACTGCGATGCAGTACCTTAGACCACTGTGCCACTCGGGAAGCCTTTTGTGGGCTTTTTAAAGCTTGTTTCTAGCATAAAGCATCATTAAGCATTGTTTTAGAACGCTTCATATTATCTGGATACTTTTTATTTATTAAAAAATATAAAGCTAACAATAGTTATCCCTCTTGCCCTTTTCTTTAACAAAGGGTATGGTATACCCTCACTCTATTTGAGCCTGGTTTTAACCAAACACACCAAGCCCTTCTCAGACTATACGAGTGCATGGTGACAGTATTGGAGGATTTGGCTATACTGACAAATCTATGGGGCCTACCTCTTCTTTTTATTTATAGGAAGAAATAAGCTCCAACAAAGCCCTCTTGTTGTTAGTGAAGTCTAATTAAAATTAAGACAATTGTTTAAAATTAATTATTTTCAGCACCAAGCATGGCCAAGCTAAATATTTTGAGCCCCTGCCTTTGGCAAAGTGGGCACTGCTTATCATGGGTCGGCATCAGAGCTCACCTATATAGCCCTAATGCCACTGGGTGAGTGAAGTTATCATTGTTTTTGGGCAGAATAATGTGAGGTGTTATGTGTTGTTGAAGGTGCGTCTTACTCAGTTTAGCTCAGAAAACGCAGCCCTCGTCAAACAGCAGCTCTAGGCGGCTGCCTAATCCTGCCTAATCCTGCCTAATCCTGCCTAATCCTGCCTAATGGGCGGGCCGGCTGTGGGGCCTAATCATAGAATTATATTTAGAATCCCTATTAATTCAATAGCATCGAAGTGGGCCTAGTCATAAAGATTTGTCATTTTACTTTTAAAATGTATTACCAATGTATTACCAGTCACCATGTTATCGTCCGATTGTCAAACAATCACTTCAAAGGGCTAATTTACTAGGCTACCCGCGCACGTTCCTCCACTCACAACACAATTCCAGCCTCCAAACAAAGTGGTGAATGGAAAGACACATCTGTTACACAAAACACCAAAAAGTGTAAAGACATTTGGCGATTGTCATTAGGCCAGAATTAATGCCTCCACTGCTGTCCCGTGCGTCTCGGTTTCGGCCACTCATCTCTGCCTTGGCAAAATGGCAGGGGGGGGTCTGTAGACACGACATCTCGCAAGCCGACAAGAAGTCTGTCAGCTGCGTCTATAGTTGCCTACTTGTACAGCCACTTGCACCATCTTGTACAGGACCGTGATCTTTTAGGACCAGGGATGTAGTGGAAGGTAAATGCACATCTCAACATCAACTGTTCAGAGGAGACTGTGTGAATCAGGCCTTTGTGGTCGAATTGCTGCAAAGAAACCACTACTAGAGGACACCAATAAGAAGAAGAGACTTGCTTGGGCCAAGAAACACAAGCAATGGACATTAGACCGGTGGAAATGTGTCCTTTGGTCTGGAGTCCAAATTTGAGATTTTTGGTTCCAACCGCCGTGTCTTTGTGAGACGCGTGTGGGTGAACAGATGATCTCCGCATGTGTATTTCCCACCCTAAAGCATGGAGGAGGAGGTGTTATGGTGTGGGGGTGCTTTGCTGGTGACACTGTCTGTGGTTTACAATCTCAAATATAAAATATATTTTGATTTGTTTAACACTTTTTTGGTTACTACATGATTCCATATGTGTTATTTCATAGTTTTGATGTCTTCACTATTATTCTACAATGTAGAAAATAGTAAATATTAAGAAAAGCCCTTGAATGAGTAGGTGTTCTAAAACTTTTGACCGGTAGTGTATATAACAGCATTAGCCATGGCAAAATGCATAGAATTACAGGAAATTAGCTTTAAAACGGCAACATTTTCTCTCAGCTCCATGGCAAAATGTGTAGAATTGCAGGAAATTAGCTTTAAAACTGCAAAACTGTTCTCTAAAATTCAGCCACGCCGACAGGCAGACCGTGCCCCTGTCACGTCCCCTGCCACGCCCACCACCTAAGACCGTTTTGATCCAGATAAAACCCAGTGTGTGTTTGTGTGAGCGAGAGAGTGACACCTCTTATCGTGGTGAGGTGGCAAATGCTTCAAATGTCCCCTGTGTGAGTGGCCATGCCGGGTGTCTGGGAAAAGTACTCTTGTGAAGTTGTCAGTTCCTACGACACCTGGACAGTGTCAGATATGCAGAGCTGCCTGATATGATAATGCACTAGAGGTGTGTGTAGGGTACAGTGTGTCATCATTTGGCCTGTGGAGCAACAGCCATATTGGACGACCCTAATCGGATCACATATGCCCTCTCAAGATATGAAGAGAGAGATAGAGACAAGGGAAGTTTATCCTGTGACTTTCTCTCTGTCTCACTTTCTCTCCATCCACTCTCCCCCTCCCTCCCTCCCTCCCTCCCTCCCTCCCTCCCTCCCTCCCTCCCTTCTCTCTCTACACACAGACAGATTATCTTCCCATATTAAGGTGTTATGTATCCAGATTATGGTTCCCTGTGAATATGATTTCAATGTCATTCAATAAGCCACAGGATAAACTTCCTTTCTCTTCTCTCTCTCACACGCTTTCTAAAACAAAAGCTACTTTCACGATGACACACGGGACACTTCCTAGAATCAAAGTTGAAAGAAAGCTCCGCCCACTGAGTTGGATCATCAAGTCACATTGTTGACAGACTGAATCAGTCACGGAGACCTGAAATCCTGACCTCTCCCTACAAGCCCCCAGTTTACTGACTGATTGACTGTGGAGAGCCATACCGATATAGGACAGACACCTTAAGGTATAGTTCCAATTGCTTTCTATTCAGTGTGTTAGTTAGCACTTTGGGGAGTATATAATAAGGTGACTTGAGTGTGATATATGTTGTCTGTTTAAAACCCTGACTGCTGGCCTGGCCTGAGTTTCTTGGCTGTGATGTGAGTGTGACAAGCCAGATATGGAGGATCAATAGTGTCATTGATCAGCGTGGGCCTGAAACCAGGCCACAAAATGGTGCCCTCTCCATGTCACATGGCCCTCTCTACCAGCTCCCTCCATTTTTATCCCTCGCTCATTCCTGCTCTCCTTCCCTCTCTCTCTCTCTAGCCATCAGTCTCTCAGTTTCTCTCTTCTCATTTGTTTATTTACAACGTCAATCTGATTTCAAAACCATTTTCAGTGACATAACAAAGTCATAGAAGCCTATATCTCTGAAAGTTTCTGGCAGTCTACATGAAGCCATGGCAATTTAAATATGACAACAACAGCGTGTGAACTTCTAGCTCTTGTCCCATCGGATCAATAGACCACTATTAACTGAAGCGTCTTTACCGGTCTCATCGTGCACCACTATGGCCTGGGCTCTGCTTACAGTAACCATCAAGCCTGCCCTAGAGGAATGGACTTGTTCACCCGTTTTAAACACTGGACATCTCGACATGCGGCTAGTCGGGTCTAATCTCTCTGGCCTCGGCTGATGAGTCTGAGTGGAACCTGTGTGTCTCCAAATGTACCTAACCTGGCGGCTAGCCCTGGGAGTTAACATCTGTCCTCAGGTCTTAGGAAAGGTGACGTCATTATGGTGGCCCATGCCAACACAGTGGTCTGGACACACACATACACACTCTCACAAACACACACTCACACATACACACTCTCACTCTCACAAACACACACTCACACATACACACTCTCACTCTCACAAACAAACACACACTCACACATACACACTCTCACTCTCACAAACACACACTCACACATACAATTATGTGCATTGGCACTGGGCCTTATTCCCTCTAATTGGACGTTTTTCCCTCCCTCGCTCCATCCCTCTCTCTCCATCCCTCTCTCCATCCCTCTCTCCATCCCTCGCTCCATCCATCCCTCTATACTGTGTACCGTAGTGATCAGGGTCATCCGATGGTCACAAAATATTCAATCAGGAAGCGGGGTTAAGAACACTCAGCTGACTTTTGACTAATTTAATCAGTCTTTTAAAATAGACTGATTCGTTATGTTTAACTTGTTGTGGACAAACCTCTTTATGCTTCCAGCCAGCCCTTCCCTTCTCTCTCTCGTCCTACGCCTTTCTGTTAGTAAAGTAACATAACAACACGTCAGATATTAACATATACATTAGTACTAAGGTAGCAGCAACTTGTGCTCAGTCACCCTGGTTAGTTCCTGGTTGGTTTCCCCTCCCTGTCTCTCTGTTACACTACTATGTTCCAGTAGTAAGTGTGTTCTGTCTTCATACCATCAGGACCACCACATTGTGATGACAGGTCATCATGGAACCACTAAGGTCTGGAACTGATTACAACCTGCCATCTTTCAGTTTAATAATACACACACTGGACATTTATACAGACACACGTGGAATTAATACAGGCATGAGATCCAACAACATTAGTAATTTGAGGAAAAATAGGATGACGGTCAACGTCGGCTAACTTTGCCAAAGTTATTCGGCAAAACAAGAGAAGGAAAGAGGTGGGCAAACATTACGCCGCCATCTTCATGACACCGGAAGAGCGCCCGGATGTCAATAATACCTTTGGCTAATTTGGAGTACTCTTTCCCTTCCTCTTTCTCCTCTCTGTTCCTCTTTTTCTCTCAATTTCCATCTCTTTCTGTGTTTACGTCTGTCTTGAATACAGACTCAATTCAGCATCATTGTAACCCAAAAATCTCAGGTCACATCATCTCTTCATTATTCTTTCCATCCTCTCTCTGTGTCCTTCTCTTTCTCTCTGTAATTCCTCCTCTCTCTCTCTCTCTCTCTCTCTCTGTGTCCTTATCTTTCTCTATGTAATTCCTCCTCTCTCTCGCTGTGTCCTTCTCTTTCTCTAAGTAATTCCTCCTCTCTCTCTCTCTCTCTCTGTGTCCTTCTCTTTCTCTCTGTAATTCATCCTCTCTCTCTGTATGATTCTCCTTCTCTCTGTAATTACTCCTCTCTCTCTGTGTCCTTCTTCTCTCTGTAATTCCTCCTCTCTCTCTGTGTGATTCTCCTTATCTCTGTAATTCCTCCTCTCGCTGTGTGATTCTCAGTTTCTCTGTAATTCCTCCTCTCTCTGTGTGTGTCCTTCTCTTTCTCTATGTAATTCCTCCTCCTCTATCTCTATCTCTCTCTCTCTCTGTGTCCTTCTCTTTCTCTCTGTAATTCCTCCTCTCACTATGCTTCACAGAACACAATCATCTGATGATGACCGAGAGAGATTTGGCACGCGAGAAGGTGTGTCGGTCTGTGAAACTATCCCGTTTTCTCGCCCTCCTCCCCTTTCTATTTCTCTAACCTCTCACTATATCCCTAGCTTCAATGGACAGAGTGGATGGTAGAGGGGTAATCCTTGGCCCCGAGTCCAAGTACAGCGCTCCCGCTCACAGAGCTGCCAAACACTGGCTCACATGGCCCAGGGACCCACACATAGATAACAGCATAACTTACAGTGCATGATGAAAATGATGATTATGACAATGATTTCAGCATTATCATCATATACATTCTGATTGGTTGAACTACAGTAAGAGAGTAAGTAATACTGTACTGATCTTCAATTATGTTTTAAGTAACTTTTAGAAAAAATGATAAGAAAGGGTTTTCCCAACAGCCGAGTCACAGACAGAGGTCACGTAGAAACCCCATCAAATTACCCTAAGCCTGTGGTTCCCAAAACGTACAAATGACCCAAAATAATCAGCCATAAAAACACAGCAGTATAGGCCTTTCTTTTCCTGTTCCTTTAACCTAGCAGTATACAATGTACATATATGTCTACAGTGGGGTGAAAATCTGTCACTTTGAAGGGCAGTTCCACCAAATCCTTCTGGACAATATGTTCCCTACTATTCTACTTAGGATCAAGACCAAAACAAATTACTATTAATAACATGTTGCCAACTAAAAATAAACATAACACAAAACAGACATTGAGAATGTTTATAGCGGCTTCCTCATCCCATCTATTAAATAAACACCTGCCCAATATTAAAATTGACAGATTCACATTGTAAAACACTGCACAAAACAATTGTCAAATAATGAACAGATGCAAGGCATTTTCAAGTGTCCACTATCTATCCACGTCTCTAACAGAGATAACTTTAAAACAGTGTAAACAAACATATTTTTCCACTGCGACATAAACAACATCATATTCGTTTGTCAACTATGAACAGAAGGTTATCTCTAATGTCCATGATGCTACCATTTATGGAAGCCTGTGCACAAATGTCAAAACAGTTATATCGGTTGAAACAGCCAGAGGATGATGATCAAATTTGTCCAATACAAAAATGTGTATTTTGGCAACTTATTTTATGCAAAATAATTATCACTCACCGTTTTATTCGCCTTTTTGTAATTGTAAAGCAATTCTGCAATTCAGGACCACCTGATTACTTTTCTTCATATGAATTTGTAACCCAGGAGGTAGTCAACCTACTGTAAAGTGTACGGGACGGGTGCCCTCCTCTCGCTCTGTATGCCGGTGCGCTGGCTCCAACCGGGATATTACCCTCATTGACTGACTGCTACCGGCCACGTCTCGCGTGCGCTCTGACTGGCTCCTTCTCCCTCGCACTCTCCAGCAACAACTGGCTACTTCAAATATCTCCCACCTGTGCTGTGTTGTGACAGTAAAACTAATCTTGTGACAGTAAAACTAATACACTCTGCATATTATTTTATTCTCTAAAGTTTAAATGTAAAGTGGAGAATATTGGTCATACAACGTCAATGCGCAAAAGCAGAATGCATTGCGTAATGGGTAGATTACTCAGCAGCAAAACCATATTTTGTTACCTTAATTTCTGGTGTCAATAATAATGTAAATGTTTGTCATGCAAAGAAAAGGCCATTGTGCAGGAGGCGTGTGTGTATATATGCGTATGTGTAGGCTGTGTGTGTGTGCGTGTGTGTTTGTATTTACTGATACTTAATCTGTTTTAATCTCGGTCAAATTCAACAAGGAGTGACCTATGATGTCATATCATAGCCTCTGTCATCCAATGCAAATAAGATCGATCAGTCAGCCAGTAGCACGCCGGAAGGTGATGGAAAGGAGGTTATGGTCTGAATCCAATGGTCATATCATGACGCGGGGCAAGAAAGCATTAACTTTTCTCTGACTGAAGTTGGCTAATTAATCACATACTGTACAATCATAATGAGTAAATTAGCGCATCACTGTGTGAATGAGATATGAAGGATGAATAGGCCTACCAGTGATTCAATACATTAGCTGTAGTTCTGTACCGTTCTGCTACTGGTCCATCTAGCCGTCAGTCTGTCCTTGCATAGTGTGAGAAAAGTAGACTGATTGTAATTGATCGATGGAAAATTCTCTCCAGGCAGCGAGTGAGAGAGAGAGAAATAAATGTGTACATGAGAGGGAGAGAGAAGGGGAGCAGGAAAGAGAGAGAAGAGAGAGAGATAGTTTAAATGAATTGAATTGAGAGAGATGGAGAGAGAGTGTGTGTACATGTCATGAGAGAGAGAGAGAAGGACAGCGAGAGAGAGAAGCAATAATGAAGTATGTTTCTTCCAACAGCTTTCGAATATGAAAGTTAATGATCAGCACAGCAAATAGAGAGAGAAGGGAGGCATGGTGTTATGGAACAGTTCAATTCAGTGGCATAGCCACTAACAATTTTTTAAAAGCTAATTCAAGCTAAAATATAGGTGTGTTAACTTTGATAAAGGCACTGGATTATGAGCGGTCTTGTTTGCTAAATGAACAAATTATATAGGCAGTGGCATGGTGTATATACAGCCATAGAAGCACAGTGACATATGCCTCAATGCAGTCATATTTGTGGCTTATTGGGGGTGTGGCTTTCAGTTAGTTCTTTTTGGCAACCCATCCTGTGAGAGTGAATGTCATTCCAGTTCATCAAATCTGACTAAACTGCTTGCTATGAATTATATCTGATGCCGTTTGCATGTTTAAGTTTAATACAAATAATGTCCCGTTTGGAACACTGACAAGTAAAGACCATCCTTTCTTTTTTGTCTTTACCATTTATTTTTTCATCTCAATCTGATTGGGTGGGCCTGTCTCCCAGTGGGCGGGCCTGTCTCCCAGTGGGCGGGCCTGTCTCCCAGTGGGCGGGCCTGTCTCCCAGTGGGCGGGCCTGTCTCCCAGTCCGCGGGCCTGTCTCCCAGTGGTCGGGCCTGTCTCCCAGTGGGCGGGCCTTTCTCCCAGTGGCGGGCCTGTCTCCCAGTGGGCGGGCCTGTCTCCCAGTGGGCGGGCCTGTCTCCCAGTGGGCGGGCCTGTCTCCCAGTGGGTGGGCCTGTCTCCCAATGGGCGGGCCTGTCTCCCAGTGGGCGGGCCTGTCTCCCAGTGGGCGGGCCTGTCTCCCAGTGGGCGGGCTTGTCTCCCAGTGGGCGGTCCTGTCTCCCAGTGGGTGGGCCTGTCTCCCAGTGGGTGGGCCTGTCTCCCAGTGGGCACCCACCCAGGCCCACCCGTATATACACACCTGGTTCAATTAAAAGATACATCCCATCATTCAGAACATGCTTCCCCTAAAGATCTGTAATTGGCATTTCCAGCCCAAGGGCAGGCTATGCTTTTTTATAGGGTGTTTCTATGGGTAGAGTAGAGGGAGGGTGCATTAGCAACACATAACCACCAGAGAGCAGATGTCAGCCATTTTTGCAATCATCACCAAAGTGCTTGCAGCAACCAAGGAGGTTTGGCCTTTATATTATGCATGATACACTGCTCAAAAAAATAAAGGGAACACTAAAATAACACATCCTAGATCTGAATGAATGAAATAATCTTATTAAATACTTTTTTCTTTACATAGTTGAATGTTCTGACAACAAAATCACACAAAAATTATCTATGGAAATCAAATTTATCAACCCATTGAGGTCTGGATTTGGAGTCACCCTCAAAATTAAAGTGGAAACCACACTACAGGCTGATCCAACTTTGATGTAATGTCCTTAAAAAAAGTCAAAATGAGGCTCAGTAGTGTGTGTGGCCTCCACGTGTCTGTATGACCTCCCTACAACGCCTGGGCATGCTCCTGATGAGGTGGCGGATGGTCTCCTGAGGGAACTCCTCCCAGACCTGGACTAAAGCATCCGCCAACTCCTGGACAGTCTGTGGTGCAACGTGGCGTTGGTGGATGGAGCGAGACATGATGTCCCAGATGTGCTCAATTGGATTCAGGTCTGGGGAACGGGCGGGCCAGTCCATAGCATCAATGCCTTCCTCTTGCAGGAACAGCTGACACACTCCAGCCACATGAGGTCTAGCATTGTCTTGCATTAGGAGGAACCCAGGGCCAACCGCACCAGCATATGGTCTCATAAGGGGTCTGAGGATCTCATCTCGGTACCTAATGGCAGTCAGGCTACCTCTGGCGAGCACATGGAGGGCTGTGCGGCCCTCCAAAGAAATGCCACCCCACACCATGACTGACCCACCGCCAAACCGGTCATGCTGGAGGATGTTGCAGGCAGCAGAACATTCTCCACGGCGTCTCCAGACTCTGTCACGTCTGTAACATGTGCTCAGCGTGAACCTGCTTTCATCTGTGAAGAGCACAGGGCACCAGTGGCGAATTTGCCAATCTTGGTGTTCTCTGGCAAATGCCAAATGTCCTGCACGGTGTTGGGCTGTAAGCACAACCCCCACCTGTGGACGTCGGGCCCTCATGCCACCCTCATGGAGTCTGTTTCTGACCGTTTGAGCAGACACATGCACATTTGTGGCCTGCTGGAGGTAATTTTGCAGGGCTCTGGCAGTGCTCCTCCTGCTCCTCCTTGCACAAAGGCGGAGGTAGCAGTCCTGCTGCTGGGTTGTTGCCCTCCTACAGCCTCCTCCACGTCTCCTGATGTACTGGCCTGTCTCCTGGTAGCGCCTCCATGCTCTGGACACTACACTGACAGACACAGCAAACCTTCTTGCCACAGCTCGCATTGATGTGCCATCCTGGATGAGCTGCACTACCTGAGCCACTTGTGTGGGTTGTAGACTCCGTCTCATGCTACCACTAGAGTGAAAGCACCGCCAGCATTCAAAAGTGACCAAAACATCAGCCAGGAAGCATAGGAACTGAGAAGTGGTCTGTGGTCACCACCTGAAAAACCTGTCCTTTATTGGGGGTGTCTTGCTAATTGCCTATAATTTCCACCTGTTGTCTATTCCATTTGCACAACAGCATGTGACATTTATTGTCAATCAGTGTTCCTTCCTAAGTGGACAGTTTGATTTCACAGAAGTGTGATTGACTTGGAGTTACATTGTGTTGTTTAAGTGTTCCCTTTATTTTTTTGAGCAGTGTAGTATAAACTACTTAACAGGGAATCTAAGCCCTATTTCCCTCTGCCTTGGGAGAACATTCCATTTATTTGAGCATTTTCGAGTCACTTTCCTCTCTGGGCTTGTTTCAGAGTATAAGGGTTTCTTTTTTTGTGATTGACACTAAATATATTACATTCTACACCAATACTATTATTATTACATCATTATTACATTAAAATGATCATAATAGATAGTTAAACAACTGTTACATTAATAAATGCTTTATAACCCTCTCAGCATCTGGGAGAAAGAAGACAAGACGGATATGTCCAATAGTTCCACTGGTCTGCTCATCACAGTGCTGGAGACCAACTCCCTCCTCGCCAGTAAGACCTTGGCTGCAGAGATAAGATTCCACAGGGGCTTACTAAAGTTCTGATCTGACTTCTGCAGATGGGGCAAAGAGAGACTCAGGCCCAGTAACAGTTTCCAGATTTTGTCATGGTCACAGAATGTCCAAATCAAATGCTCCAGGATTCAGGAGGAGGAGAGAACATCTTGGTTCAATCTGTGGCGTTAAGGTTCTCCAGACTTCACTGCCTGTCAAAAGAGACTAGAAACTTCATATGTAAGTGATTCAGCAATAAGCATTTCACATGACTCCTGTGGGATGCCACTTCCAACATGATCTCACAAACTCACTGCTATATTTGACGTTTGTCCAAAAGACACAAACATCGATTTGCGAGGCTGCAGTCAAATGTCCAATAACGCTGTCAACCTTTCCACAGAGACTGGCCACATCATTGTTGCTCTGAATGAATGGGACAGTAGCAATTGAGGGGGAAAGGACTACCAATATGGAGGTAACTCTTCCTGTGCCATAAAGATCTAGACCTATTGGCAGAGGCCAGTCTCGCTGAAAGAAATATCGGCATCTGTTGTGCTGGTAAATGACAACCCAATAAAGCCAAAACAACCCTTGCTCTGTGGATTAGTGAAAGTGAAACGTCTTGTTTAGAGCACTACACAGGCCTGTGGGCGGGGGGGATCAATAACTCATCGTGAGCGAGGCTAATCAGCCGGAAGAAACAACCGTTTGTCACGCAGGAAAGATGTCCGCCCATTTAATTATTAGTATGGGAAGCCGGCCAACAGGTGGGCAATTTGTCAGTCAGTCGCTAAGAAACAGGAATAAATTAATTAACATAATGAAGATATAGCGCAAGGACAGCACGAGGAGCCGTTGGTGATTATTTGGTGTATTTTAATTTCTGTCATGAGAGGCTACTAACATTACATCACTTGTGACTACCGCTCACAGATGCTGATATGAAGAAAAATAAAAAAAACTGTTTTTCCAAGGAGAGTGTGTGTGTGTGGTTTCAAGCTCAGTTATGTTTTTATAGTCATAACCTCTGGAACTCCCAGCAGTAGCCTACAAAGACACCTCAGAAGGATTGTGGGTCCCATGGTAGGCTTAACACCTGATTTACAGCTGCCTACAGAACACTGTATGAATTACATACATCAGACACACACGTGACATTCATCAGAACAATACGGATGACTGTTGGCTGTCATAAAATACTGAAATATAATGTCTGTTGTCATTATCATGGTCATGACAGCCTGATATGGCCACTGTGACAGCTGCCTCAAGAATATGGTTCCTACCTTGGCATATTACAACTTACCTCTGTCATCCAAGGGTTTAGACCAGCCAGGTTCTCAGGTGATGTCCATCTCGAAGCGACAGCTAGATTCAGGTCCCTTCCAGACAAAACCTAATAAAACGTAAATGTAACGTTATAGAGCATAGATGTGATCAGCACAACAATGGTTGAGAGGAGAATGAAGCCCCCGGTTTGGGGTCAGTTCCAATGACGAAATAAATAGATATTAGGTCAGAAAATAAGATATTACATAATTGATCTGGACACATATCTGAATTAGGTTATTCCTTCGTCCCTCAAATGTTCAATGAAACAACTGTAGAGTGGGTTAAGATGCCGCAGTCATAGCTCAAGTGCATGTAATTAGAGATTACACCAGACAGGACTGTCATGTAAACAGATAGATTGATGGGCTGGACGTGTACCACAGAAGGACATATGCAGCATACCATCTCAAGTTACCTTCCCTTCTCATCCCTCTCTCATCTCCCCTTCTCTCCATTTCTCCCCTCTTGTCGTTCTCAATTTTTTCCTCATTTGTCTGAGCCAACATTGACACCTCTAACTACTTCCATACCCCTTCATCTCTATCTTTGTCTCTAACTCTGTCCACTTGAGAGCCAGAGCAGTAGGCACCCAGAGCATCCAAACTCTGTCCCATCTTTTACCTTTCCTTTTACACTTCTACCTTTCTTCATCCCTGTCTATATACATTGTATCACCATTTCAATCCATGGTTCTGTCTGTATCGGAGCAAACCTATGTCCCTGTACTCCTCCTATCCCCACTCTCTCCTAGCCCCTGTCCCTCCTAGCCCCTCTCCCTCCTAGCCCCCATCCCTCCTAGCCCCTGTCCCTCCTAGCCCCTGTCCCTCCTAGTCCCTCTCCCTCCTAGCCCCTCTCCCTCCTAGCCCCTGTCCCTCCTAGCCCCTGTCCCTCCTAGCCCCTGTCCCTCCTAGCCCCTCTCCCCCTCCCCTCCCTCCTAGCCCCTGTCCATCCTAGCCCCCCTTCCTCCAAGCCCCTGTCCCTCCTAGCCCCTCTCCCCCTCCCCTCCCTCCTAGCCCCTGTCCCTCCTAGCCCCCTCCCTCCAAGCCCCTGTCCCTCCTAGCCCCTCTCCCCCTCCCCTCCCATCCCTCCTAGCCCCTGTCCCTCCTAGCCCCTCTCCCCCTCCCCTCCCATCCCTCCTAGCCCCTCTCCCTCCTAGCCCCTATCCCTCCTAGCCCCTCTCCCCCTCTCTTCTAGCCCCTCTCCCTCCTAGCCCCACTCCCTCCTAGCCCCTGTCCCTCCTATCCCCTCTCCTCCTCCCCTCCCTCCTAGCCCCTCTCCCCCTCTCTTCTAGCCCCTCTCCCTCCTAGCCCCTCTCCCTCCTAACCCCTCTCCCTCCTAGCCCTGTCCCTCCTAGCCCCTCTCCCCCTCCCCTCTCTTCTAGCCCCTCTCCCTCCTAGCCCCTCTCCCTCCTAGCCCCTCTCCCCCTACTTTGGCATGCCCGTGCCAGGTATTTGTTCAAATTCCTCCCACCCTGCGGGGCTAGGTATGTCGTCTTTACGGCCTGTCTCAGTCTGTCTTGTGTTCTCTTGCTAACACACGTATGGGACATCAAGACCAGACCTCTGCATTGGTATCACATACAATAATCATGCTAGGAGGCTTACAGTCCACCGTTTAATACTACCACACACAGCCAGCCAGGTCAATGTGGCTGAGTTGCTAGGGGCAGAGTGGTGCTGGCAGACCCAAGATGGTGGTTTCAATTCCCGCACATAAGCCTGAATGTGAGTTAGAAGTTTCTTCTATGCTTAATGACCAAATCATTGCTATTTGAACTTCTTTCTGACATGGAAATATGTTGTTAGAGGCACTAGCTGCCGTACTGTAATTCAGAATTCAGACATCCCACCACCATATAAAGCTGTGTGTGTGCATGTGAGAGAGAGGCTGTGTGTGTGTGTGTGTGTGTGTGTTTGGGTGTGTGTGTGTGTTTGGGTGTGTGTGTGTGTGTGTGTGTGTGTGTGTGTGTGTGTTTGGGTGTGTGTGTGTGTGTGTGTGTGTTTGGGTGTGTGTGTGTGTTTGGGTGTGTGTGTGTGTGTGTGTGTGTGTGTGTGTGTGTTTGGGTGTGTGTGTGTGTGTGTAGTATTGACATTGGGCTGAAGTTGAAGTGTGTTTGTTATTGCAGCGCTCTACGAAATGACAGCAAATAACGACGTCTCACTGGTGTGTCAGCACGTCTGTCCGTCTGCCTCCTGTCCTGTAAAGCCTCATGAGTCATACATTTTTACTGGAAGATACTGGAACTAACATGCATATCAAGATCAGTGTGTATGTGTAATCTAGCTACTTATTCAATATACAGTATGTTGCGGCAGAATGTTGCAGATTGTAGTTGTGTCTGTTGGATTGGCGCAATTGAGGATTGATTCCTTTTGGGGTCGATAAAGTTACATTTTCATATTTTAGTCATTTAGCAGATGCTTTTATCCAGAGCGACTTACAGGAGCAATTAGGATTAAGTGCCTTGCTCAAGGGCACATCAACATATTTTTTCCACCTTGTTGGCTCTGGGATTCAAACCAGCAACCTTTCAGTTACTGGCCCAACGCTCTAACCGCTAGGCTATCTGCCGCCCTTGACCTTATCTTATTCAGTCCCAATTGGGTGATTGACTTTGTAGTTGAAGAAACACACCAGTGTAAATTTCACTGAAAGACTATTCTCGTGCGTCATCGTGATTCTTACTAGAAGGAGCATGTCCATTAAACCCTTGTACCCTAATGTCTGTAATGAATGTACAATTTAGTTCATTCATAGCAACAATGTTGGTACAATATGTATTGTACTCTAGTCTAGTGTACCCACCATTGGTTTTGTTCTTGTGCTGTTAATAATTGTGTCATGTCATGTTGTTATAAAGTAATTAGGCCTACTGTTTACTGCACTGGCAGGATAAATATTGCATAATTCATTTCAAAGAGATTCACTGATTCACAGTGAATGGCATTAGTATGTCTTGGCCTAGGCTATGAGGGAGCAATATACTGTACATTTAAGTATTTGTAGTAATATAACATCCTATATAAAATACAATTGCTTTTTATTTCAGTAAAGGGTTCTTAAGATAAATATTTATTTGACTTTAAAAGGGATGTTCTTGATCTCTTAATTGAAAGGTTGGTATTATTTTTTACCCTCCAACAGTAATCTTTTTGCTGAGTAATCTCATCAGAATTCCAGATCCCCAATTTATTCCTCCTCTTGGAATCACAGCTGAGACCAAAGCATCCAGCTGATATAAATCTACAATGCTATACTTTATGGAGGACTTTTAACATTTAGACATCATATATCCCTGACTCATTGGCATCTGAAATGTACCGCAGTCTGATTTTGAGGTACCATTTATGGTCAAATGCTTGAATTCTGAAATCTTTCCAGGAGGTTTATCTGGACCTGGCTCAAAAATATTGAACCTATTATATCAAAATATTATCATGCAACAACACTGTTCAACCCTCACCTTCTCTTTCCAGCAGATACAGCTAATCTAAAAACGCACATAGTAACACAAGAAAGCCCAGTTCAAGTGTAAAGGAGCCCATTGTTTTGACCATAATATGAAATGTTAGGCTGTAAATACAGAACACTTCATATAAACCTAAAGTATTGCAAGACACACTCATTCAAGCAAACAATAGGTTACATTTCCAAATGGATTCATTAATTCAATTTAGAATAGAATAAATATTATCTAGATATGCAATAGAGAAGCTTGAAGGTTGCCCAAACCTCTGAAGGTTGTCCAGATTTTCACCATTTGACAATCACCATTTACTGTAAGTACTTGATTATAGGCTGCATGAATGACAGACATAATAGTTACTTTAACCACGAGCTTTAATAACTGACTAATAAAACCAGATGTCCAATATAATAAATAAAACAAACCACAACAAATGTTCAGCCAAAGTATGGAACTCTATGTGTCAACAATATATGAGTAAAGGGTGAAAGACCTCTCTCTCTCTCCCTATCATTCTCTTCCTCTACTCTGTGAGTGGGTCTGTTTCTCCTCCTTCCCCTCCCGTGGACTCGTAGACACACCAGAGACTGGGCCGAGGGGGCGAGAGCCACACTATGAGGAGGGAGAGGAGAGGAGAGGAGACATAGCCTAGCGGGGCATAAAGTTATGAGGAACGAATTTAGATACATCAACCATCACCTGTCTGACAACAAGTAATACATAATTTAGAAGATTTTTCTAAAGACAAATACTGGACCAACTATAGGCCTATGTGGATTTTTAAATGGAAACTGAATCGGACATTCAGACAAATGAAATGGATTATGATGTGATTTGCAACTACCGGAATTGGATTGAATAAGGTAAAGACAACTCAAAACATTATATAGCCTATTTGCGTATTTGTTGTCTTGGGTAGAGCCATCTGTAATAAAGGGCTCTGGTCTTGGATATTCACTTCTGTGGAAGAATTGTCTAATGCTGGGTGGATAGCCTACCTATTCATCTGACCATTTAGCCTAGAGAATGTATTATGAATAATTAACAAGTCATCATTAGGCCTACACTACTCTTAAATCAGTCATTTCAGATATGCAGATGTCACTGTGTTGACAGTAGGCCTAGCTTAGGCCTGTTTGTCAAAAATAAAATAAAATTCAAATGTAAGTTATCTGATTAAATTTAATATTTTGAACTTGCACAAATATTTTCATAAAATAATACCTGCCACCTACATTTAGAAGGCCTAGCCTATTAGTTTTAGATTATGATGTGGTAGCCTTGGCATAACATTTTTAGAAAGCAAAATTAGGCTAAAATATTAAACAATATCTAAGCATCAATCTAAGGAAAGAAACCTCCAGTAAAAATGCAGCAGTCTGAATGAAATGTCCATGTGTCAGAGATATTAACAGAGATGTTATTTAAAGGGACACCTTAAACCCGGTGGGGCATGCGCCACAGCGGGGTTTCGGCAGGCCCTCCATAGTTCAACAGTAGCTCTTAACCTCGGTACTGGCGGAGCCAACATGTGTCATAGGCTTTTTTCTGCACTCTAGTTTTACCCCCTAGAGTCTGCTCTGATGTTACCGCATACAATTACAGTCACCACAATTACCACTACACCGAGAGCTATAAGTTGGGTTGGATAGGTTATTTGGATTCACCTATAGGAAACCACGTTGCAAACAAGTCTATACTAGTGTGTTTATAACAAGTATTAACTTCTTATAATTAGCCTAATGTAATTTCGCAATGTTTTGTTTAATAAAACAGTGGTTTTCAAACCTCATTTTATGTCCTAATAAATCACCGATTGCCAAACAAAACCTGATATTGTATTGCCTACAGCATGGGTTACCTCTGTCTCCTGTCTTACTCTTAGATCACCAGCCACAGCGGTGTAGCAAGCCGATGGAATTTCATAAACCGGTGAGGAATATGTTCTGTTAAGTAAAAAATGTGGTGACAGCGTGACGCCCGAGTCTCCGCATTCTCGTGACCCCGGTGTGCAAATGCGCACGTTGAAATAAATCTAGCAAGGGCCGAAAAACGCGTCAGCTTGCTTGCCTTCATGTTCAACTTCAAGAGGCGCGCGGTGAACATTTTTATGCGTCGGTTCCCCATTTAGTTTCGTGCCATGAAATCGTTGCCCATCTCCAGCCGTGTGACCTTAACAGCAGTGCAGCGGGTTCATCAGTAGATTTATGGCCTACAATTGGCTCTATACCCCTACACAGAAAAGCCTATTAATTATTTTATGAAACAGTGTGAAAAAGCACTATAAATTTATCTAGAATTGAAGCTTTGCCAATATGACTCCTATGATGATGCCTTTCTAAATTGCATCTGTTACTGGGCCTACCACACAAATACATTGACAGAACATTAATCCATATGCCAAAAACAAAATGCCCAAAAAGAGGCAGAATACAGTTGTGTGGTAAATAATTAAATGCAATAAATGGTTTTGAGAAGGCCATTTACGGTGTTTCAATGCTAATAAGTATAACTTTCTCCGCTCCCATTTTCCCTTTCTCAACCATGCTCCCCATCTCCCTCTTTCTACCTCCCCCCCACCCCCCACTATCTTTCCCTACTTCTTACCATTGTCCACCAAAACCCTCCCATCCAGCCAAGTCGACTCAAAATAATAGTTCCTCTCCCTCTGACATTTATATAAACCCAGCTAACCTTCACACCACCACCATTTCAGAAGTCTCAACTAAAAAGTATGGATTTCTCTAGCTCCCTACCTCCCTCACCTTCTCCATCCTACACTTCCCCCCTCATCCCAAACTCCTCCTTCCCCTCCTCCTCTCCATCCATCTCTCATTCCCCCAGCCTGGCCTCAACAGCTCTCTTCTGCTCCCTCCTGTCCCTCCTGGCTCTCCTGGGCATTGGGGGGAACCTTTACACCATGGGCCTCCTCCTCAGACGCAGGAGAGGCAGAAGGAGGCGAGGATGTTCTAGATGCTGTTTAGGAGGGAGAGGAGTACCGTTACCATCCTGCCTCTCCTCCTCTTCTCCCCCCTCCCTCTCCCCTTCCTCCTCTCCCACCTCCTCCTCTTCCTCAACTTCCCTCCATCTCCAGGTGCTGAGTCTAGCTCTGGCGGACCTCCTCTACCTCTTCACGGCTCCCTTCATCGTGTACGACAGCCTGGCGGCTGACTGGGCGTTTGGGGAGCTGGGCTGTCGCCTCCTCTTCAGCCTGGACCTGATCACCCTGCACGCCTCCATCTACACCCTCACCGCCATGAGTCTGGACCGCTACCGGGCTGTGGCCAACCCACTGGCCACCTCGTCCTCCCCCTCCTCTGGGCTACTCCGTGTGGGCCTAGCCTGGGGCCTGGCGGTGGCCCTCAGCCTGCCCATGATGATCACCCTCCACCTGGAGTACGGAGATGAGGGCCAGCTGTGTGTCCCTGCCTGGGACGAGCAGAGCTCCAAGGTGTATATGAGCGTGCTGTTCTGTACCAGTATGATAGGCCCGGGGCTGGCCATCGGGGCGCTGTATGCTACTCTGGGCCGTCTCTACTGGGTGTCCCAGACCCGTCCCTGGGCCAGTGGGGGTAGCACGTCCTACCCTCCGCGGGCCCCAAGGCCCAAGGTCCTGCTCCTCATCCTGGGGATAGTCCTGGCCTTCTGGGCCTGTTTCCTGCCCTTCTGGGTGTGGCAGCTGCTGCCGCTATACCGGCCCGACATGCTGCGGACAGTACCGGTGGGTACCCAGGTGACGGTGAACCGGATCCTAACGGGGCTGACGTACGGGAACTCATGCGTGAACCCGTTCTTCTACACGCTGCTCACAGGGGGGAAACGCAGGAGGAACAGGCAGACACCGACGTCAGCGAATCAGCTCTGTCGCAAGAGCAGTCCGCAATAGTGTTAGTGACAACACAGACAGTCCGGTACAACAGACTGCAATGGGGGCTGGTGGGGGCTGCTTACAAACTGTCCAATTCAAACAACCCCGTCTCCCCGTGAAATATCACAGGGTATTTCACTGTGTGATTGTTACTCCATAAGAACTATACCAAAGATAGCACTTTGTGTGCACGTTTGTGATCGGACCATATTTCCTATTTGGAGATTAAAAATGTGACTTGGGCTGAGCGAAAATACAATCTCTGTTGTGTCAAAGCTTCAAAACTGTTTAAGAGAAATATCTCATTGATTGTATGAATTTTCTAAAATACATACACATAGGGGCCATGAGTGGAGTATGACAACAGGGAAGCAGAGTTTGTGTGTTATGTTATCATTTAGGGGGCTTTCGTGGACCCGTGCATTTCCAGTAAAATTACAACGCTCTTCTATAAGTCTGGAATGCCATCAAAGAAAATGTTTTGCTTTTGAACAGCAACTGACTGTCACTGGTCATGACATATTTGGAGAGTTTTCGTTAAAAAGTTGTTTATTGACACAGAGATGATGTTTAAGGGGGTAGGGACCTTGTGTCATGCACCCGTAAAGCTTGATATGCTTTTAAAACTACAGACCTTTTTTATTATCAATACCTGCATGTTGGGTTTGGAGTTTTATTTTGTAATGAACTGTGCAATGCTTTGCATGGTGATGATGACACCTGTATTTATATCCAGTTTGATGTGTATAATATTATATAATATATAACCTGAAATAAAAAACATGCTTTATACACTTGAGTCTATGTCACAGGTTTTTTGTTCCATAGAGGAGAGGATGTGTTCCTCCTTGACCCCTCAGAAAACATAACTGAAAATGCAGATCTCATACCCACGGTTTTATGGTGTTTATGACCATAGCAGATGAGGAGAGGGGAGAGAAAGAGAGATAGCCAGAGAGAGAGAGAGACAGTGAGAAAATGAGGGATGGTCAGAGAGGGAGCAAAGCAAGGGGGAAGGAGGGGGACAGAAGGCGAGAAGGAGAAGGAGCGACAGAAAGAGAGAGAGAGAAAAAAGCAGTGAAGGGTTGGCCAAGAAGAAAGTGTGGAGTGGAAAAATCCCTGGGTTTGAGTTTGCACTCATACTTTTATTTGTGTGTCTGTGTCAGCGTGTCTGTGAGTCTCTCAGGTCTTCCTCTTCCCTGTGTGTGTTCGCTGGGCAGTCTCTCTCTGTGTGTCTCCCTGTAGAAACGGCCTGTCTGTCTGTGTCTGGCTCAAACACTGACTGTACTGTACACCCAACAAAACCCTGCGGCTCTTTGATGCAGATGAGCAAATATTATTGTTTGACAGAGAGGAGTGAGGTTTGGGGGGGTGGGAGGGATAAGGGGCTGGGTGGTGTTTGGGATAGGGGCTGGGTGGTGTTTGGGGGGTGGAGGTGTACGTGCGTGAAGGAGTTTGTTTAGAAGTATTGCGTGGGTGCATATAAGAGAGGGGAGAAGAACAATGGACTTGGTGATGCAGGGTTAGAAAAACTGAAGTAATCAAACTAAATTATAGAGAGATAACATGTTGCATACCTTTTTAATATACAGTGCATTCGGAATGTATTCAGACCCCTTGACTTTTTCCACATTTTCTTACGTTACAGCCTTATTCTAAAATGGATTAAATAAAAGAAAAATCCTCAGCAATCTACACACAATACCCCATAATGACAAAGCGAAAACAGCTTTTTAGAAATAGCTTATTTACATGAGTATTCAGACCCTTTGCTATGAGACTCGAAATTGAGCTCAGGTGCATCCTGTTTCCATTGATCATCCTTGAGATGTTTCTACAGCTTGATCGGAGTCCACCTGTGGTGAATTCAATTGATTGGACATCATTTGGAAAGGCACACACCTGTCTATTTAAGGTCCCACAGTTGACAGTGCATATCAGAGCAAAATACAAGCCATGAGGTCGAAGGAATTGTCCATAGCGCTCCGAGACAGGATTGTGTCGAGGCACAGATCTGAGGAAGGGTACCAAAACATTTCTGCAGCATTGAAGGTCCCCAAGAACACAGTGGCCTCCATCATTCTTAAATGGAAGAAGTTTGGAACCATCAAGACTCTTCCTAGAGCTGGCCGCCCGGACAAAATGAGCAATCGGGGGAGAAGGGCCTTGGTCAGGGAGGTGACCAAAAATCTGACGGTCACTCTGACAGAGCTCTAGAGTTCCTCTGTGGAGATGGGAGAACCTTCCAGATGGACAACCATCTCTGCAGCACTCCACCAATCAGGCCTTTATGATACAGTGGCCAGACGGAAGCCACTCCTCAGTAAAAGGCACATGACAGCCCGCTTGGAGTTTGCCAAAAGGCACCTAAAGACTCTCAGAAGCAAGATTCTCTGGTCTGATGAATGCCAAGCGTCACGTCTGGAGGAAACCTGGCACCATCCCTACGGTGAAGCATGGTGGTGGCAGCATTATGCTGTGGGGATGTTTTTCAGCGGCAGGGACTGGGAGACTAGTCAGGATTGAGGCAAAGATGAACGGAGTAAAGTACAGAGATCCTTGATGATAACCTGCTCCAGAGCGCTCAGGACCTCAGACTGGGGCGAAGGTTCACCTTCCAACAGGACAACGACCCTAAGCACACAGCCAAGACAAAGCAGTAGTGGCTTCGGGACAAGTATCTGAATGTCCTTGAGTGGCCAAGCCAGAGCCTGGACTTGTTGAACCCGATCAAACATCTTTGGAGAGACCTGAAAATAGCTGTGCAGCGACGCTCCCCATCCAACCTGACAGAGCTTGAGAGGATCTGCAGAAAATAATGGGAGAAACTCCCTAAATACAGGTGTGCCATCTTGTAGTGTTATACCCAAGAAGACTCGAGGCTGTAATTGCTGCCAAAGGTGCTTCAACAAAGTACTGAGTTAAGGGTCTGAATACTTATGTATTTCTAAGAAACAGTTTTTGCTTCGTCATTATGGGATATTGTGTGTAGATTGACGAGGGAAAAAAACAATTTAATACATTTTAGAGTAAGGCTGTAACATAACAAAATGTGGAAAAAGTCAAGGGGTCTGAATACTTTCCGAATACACTGCATGCAATAATTGACATGTTTAAAACTGATGTGATACCACTAATCCCAAACTATTCTAATAATCTCATAAATTCTTTGATTCAACACAACGTTTAGTCATAACATCCTATAGAAATAATATAATAAATCTATCCATTTTATCATATCAGTTCTATCACCATACTATGGTTCTGTCCTCTGTATGATGTGACCATTAACTCCAGAGTTAAAGAAACAGAGACAGAAGGACACTTTATTAAATTCCAGACCCTCAGAGGTATTCGGCTTTAGATGGATGTTTGAGGGTTAACACTGATCCATCAAGTCGGCTTTTTTATTTCATTGCTGAAGGTAAAAGGCCTGTCTAATATTACATTACTTATGAATGATGTTTTTTCTCTGACCATTCAAGTCATGTGGCATTGCAGGACATAAGGGAACAGTTTACATTTACACAATTGTTTCCTGGAGGAAAATCAGGGATGGTCATGCTTTTTCTATTTCAGTCAGGGGGAGTGTTTAGTATTTTTTTATTTAGTCCAGGGGAGGGTCATGTAATTTGTAATCGATTAAATGTCATTTTGGTCATACTGGAATATGTACCGGTATTCTTCCGATGACGAGACCGCCTACAGGGAGGAGGTGAGGGCTCTGGGAGTGTGGTGCCAGGAAAATTACCTCTCACTCAACGTCAACAAAACAAAGGAGATGATCGTGGACAGTGACTGTACGTACATACCCCAACCAGAAGCCATGGATTACAGGCAACATCTGCACTGAGCTAAAGAGTAGAGCTGCCGCATTCAAGGAGCGAGACTCTAACCCGGAAGCTTATACGAAGGGAAGCACAGCCGCAAGCTGCCCAGTTACACGAGCCTACCAGACGAGCTAAATTAATTCTATGCTCGATTCGAGGCAAGTAACACTGAAACATGCATGAGAGCATCAGCTGTTCCGGATGACTGTGTGATCACGCTCTCCGTAGCCGATGTGAGTAAGACCTTTAAACAGGTCAACATTCACAAGGCCGCAGGGCCAGACGGATTACCAGGACGTGTACTCCGAGCGTGCGCTGACCAACTGGTAAGTGTCTTCACTGACATTTTCAACCTCTCCCTGTCTGAGTCTGTAATACCAACATGTTTCAAGCAGACCACCATAGTCCATGTGCCCAAGAACACTAAGATAACCTGCCTAAATGACTACCGACCCGTAGCACTCACGTCTGTAGCCTTGAAGTGCTTTGAAAGGCTGGTCATGGCTCACATCAACACCATTATCCCAGAAACCCAATATCCACTCCAATTTACATATTGCCCAAACAATTCCACAGTTGATGCTATCTCTATTGCGCTCCACACTGCCCTTTCACACCTGGACAAAAGGAACACCTATGTGAGAATGCTAATCATTGACTACAGCTCAGCGTTCAACACCATACTGCCCTCAAAGCTCATCACTAATCTAAGGACCCTGGACCCTCTGCAACTGAATCCTGGATTTCCTGATGGGCCGTCCCCAGGTGGTAAGGGTAGGTAACAACACATCCGCCACGCTGATCCTCAACACGGGGGCCCCTTAGGGGTGCGTGCTCAGTCCCCTCCTGTACTCCCTGTTCACTCATGACTGCATGGCCAGGCACGACTCCAACACCATCATTAAGTTTGCCGATGACACAACAGTGGTAGGCCTGATCCCCGACAACGTCGAGACAGCCTATAGGGAGGAGGTCAGAGACCTGGACATGTGGTGCCAGGACAACAACCTCTCCCTCAACGTGATCAAGACAAAGGAGATGATTGTGGACTACAGGATAAAGAAGAGGACCGAGCACGCCCCCATTCTCATCGACGGGGGTGTAGTGGAGCAGGTTGAGAGCTTCAAGTTCCTTGGTGTCCACATCACCAACAAACTAACATGGTCCAAGCACACCAAGACAGTGGTGAAGAGGGCACGACAAAACCTATTCCCCCTAAGGAGACTGACAAGATTTGGCATGGGTCCTCAGATCCTCAAAAGGTTCTACAGCTGCACCATCGAGAGCATCCTGACTGGTTGCATCACTGCCTGGTATGGCAACTGCTCGGCCTCCGACCGCAAGGCACTACAGAGGGTAGTGCGTACGGCCAAGTACATCACTGGGGCCAAGCTTCCTGCCATCCAGGACCTCTATACCAGGCGGTGTCAGAGGAAGGCCCTAAAAATTGTCAAAGACTTCAGCCACCCTAGTCATAGAATGGTCTCTCTACTACTGCACAGCAAGCAGTCCCGGAGTGCCAAGTCTAGGTCCAAGAGGCTTCTAAACAGCTTCTACCCCCAAGCCATAAGACTCCTGAACATCTAATCAAATGGCTACCCAGACTATTTGCATTGCCCCCCCACCGACCCCTCTTTTATGCTGCTGCTACTCTCTGTTTATTATCTATGAATAGTCACTTTAATAACTCTACCTACATGTACATATTACCCCAATTACCTTGACTAACCGGTGCCCCTGCACATTGACTCGGTACCGGTACCCCCTGTACAGTGGGGGGAAAAAGTATTTAGTCAGCCACCAATTGTGCAAGTTCTCCCACTTAAAAAGATGAGAGAGGCCTGTAATTTTCATCATAGGTACACGTCAACTATGACAGACAAATTGAGAAGAAAAAAATCCAGAAAATCACAATGTAGGATTTTTTATGAATTTATTTGCAAATTATGGTGGAAAATAAGTATTTGGTCACCTACAAACAAGCAAGATTTCTGGCTCTCACAGACCTGTAACTTCTTCTTTAAGAGGCTCCTCTGTCCTCCACTCGTTACCTGTATTAATGGCACCTGTTTGAACTTGTTATCAGTATACATTTACATTTACATTTTAGTCATTTAGCAGACGCTCTTATCCAGAGCGACTTACAGTTAGTGAATACATATTTTTATATACTGGCCCCCCGTGGGAATCGAACCCACAACCCTGGCGTTGCAAACGCCATGCTCTATCAACTGAGCTACATCCCGGCCGGCCATTCCCTCCCCTACCCTGGACGACGCTGGGCCAATTGTGCGCCGCCCATGAGTCTCCCGGTCGCGGCCGGCTGCGACAGAGCCTGGATTCGAACCAGGATCTCTAGTGACACAGTTAGCACTGCGATGCAGTGCCTTAGACCACTGCGCCACTCAGGAGTAAAAGACACCTGTCCACAACCTCAAACAGTCACACTCCAAACTCCACTATGGCCAAGACCAAAGAGCTGTCAAAGGACACCAGAAACAAAATTGTAGACCTGCACCAGGCTGGGAAGACTGAATCTGCAATAGGTAAGCAGCTTGGTTTGAAGAAATCAACTGTGGGAGCAATTATTAGGAAATGGAAGACATACAAGACCACTGATAATCTCCCTCGATCTGGGGCTCCACGCAAGATCTCACCCCGTGGGGTCAAAATTATCACAAGAACGGTGAGCAAAAATCCCAGAACCACACGGGGGGACCTAGTGAATGACCTGCAGAGAGCTGGAACCAAAGTAACAAAGCCTACCATCAGTAACACACTACGCCGTCAGGGACTCAAATCCTGCAGTGCCAGACATGTCCCCCTGCTTAAGCCAGTACATGTCCAGGCCCGTCTGAAGTTTGCTAGAGTGCATTTGGATGATGCAGAAGATGATTGGGAGAATGTCATATGGTCAGATGAAACCAAAATAGAACTTTTTGGTAAAAACTCAACTTGTCGTGTTTGGAGGACAAAGAATGCTGAGTTGCATCCAAAGAACACCATACCTACTGTGAAGCTTGGGGGTGGAAACATCATGCTTTGGGGCTGTTTTTCTGCAAAGGGACCAGGACGACTGATCCGTGTAAAGGAAAGAATGAATGGGGCCATGTATCGTGAGATTTTGAGTGAAAACCTCCTTCCATCAGCAAGGGCATTGAAGATGAAACGTGGCTGGGTCTTTCAGCATGACAATGATCCCAAACACCCCCCCCGGGCAACAAAGGAGTGGCTTCGTAAGAAGCATTTCAAGGTCCTGGAGTGGCCTAGCCAGTCTCCAGATCTCAACCCCATAGAAAATCTTTGGAGGGAGTTGAAAGTCCGTGTTGCCCAGCGACAGCCCCAAAACATCACTGCTCTAGAGGAGATCTGCATGGAGGAATGGGCCAAAATACCAGCAACAGTGTGTGAAAACCTTGTGAAGACTTACAGAAAACGTTTGACCTGTGTCATTGCCAACAAAGGGTATATAACAAAGTATTGAGAAACTTTTGTTATTGACCAAATACTTATTTTCCACCATAATTTGCAAATAAATTCATTAAAAATCCTACAATGTGATTTTCTGGATTTGTTTTTCTCATTTTGTCTGTCATAGTTGACGTGTACCTATGATGAAAATTACAGGCCTCTCTCATCTTTTTAAGTGGGAAAACTTGCACAATTGGTGGCTGACTAAATACTTTTTCCCCCCACTGTATATAACCTCGCTATTGTTATTTTTCTAATTTATTGAAAATGAAATACAGAAATATCTCATTTACATAAATATTCACACACCTGAGACAATACTTTGTAGAAGCACCTTTGGCAGTGATTACAGCTGTGAGTCTTTTCGGGGTAGGTCTCTAAGAGTGTTGCACACCTGGATTGTACAACATTTGCCCATTATTCTTTTCAAAATTCTTCAAGCTTTGTCAAATTGGTTGTTGATCATTGCTAGACAACCATTTTCAGGTCTTATTATAGATTTTCAAGTAGACTTCAGTCAAAACTGTAACTCGGTCACTGAGGAACATTCACAGTCTTCTTGGTAAGCAACCCCAGTGTAGATTTGGCCTTGTGTTTTAGGTTATTGTTCTGCTGAAAGGTGTATTCATCTCCCCATGTCTGGTGGAAAGCAGACTGAATCAGGTTTTCCCTATAGGATTTTGCATGTGCTTAGCTACATTCCGTTTCTTTTTTATCCTGAAAAACTCTTCAGTCCTTAATGATTACAAGCATACCCATAACATGATGCAGCAACCACTATGCTTGAAAATATGGAGAGTGGTACTCAGTAATGTGCTGTAGTAGATTTGCCCCAAACATAACACTTTGTATTCAGGACAAAAAGTTAATTGCTTTGCCACATTTTTAGCAGTATTACTTTAGTGCCTTGTTGCAAACAGGAATATTTTGGAATATTTGTTTTCTGTACAGGCTTCCTTCTTTTCACTCTGTCAATTATTTTATTTTTATTTTTTATTTTACCTTTATTTAACTAGGCAAGTCAGTTAAGAACAAATTCTTATTTTCAATGACGGCCTACACCGGCCAAACCGGACAACGCTGGGCCAATTGTGCGCCGCCCTATGGGACTCCCAATCACGGCCGGTTGTGATACAGCCTGGAATTGAACCAGGGGGTCTGTAGTGACGCCTCAAGCACTGAGATGCAGTGCCTTAGACCACTGCGCCACTCGGGAGCATTGTGGAGTAACTACAATGTTGTTGATCCATCCAAATGTTTCTCCTATCACAGCCATTAAACTCTCTAACTGTTTTAAAATCACCATTGGCCTCATGGTGAAATCCCTGAGCGGTTTCCTTCCTCTCCGGCAACTGAGTTAGGAAGGACGCCTGTATCTTTGTAGTGACTGGGTGTATTGATACACCATCCAAAGTGTAATTAGTAACGTCACCATGCTCAAAGGGATATTCAATGTCTGCTTTTTTTTTTTAAACCTATCTACCAATACGTGCCCTTCTTTGCGAGGCACTGGAAAACTCCCTGGTCTTTGTGGTTGAATCTGTGTTTGAAATGTACTGCTCAACTGAGGGACCTTACAGATAATTGTATGTGTGGGGTAAAGAGATGAGATAGTCATTCAAAAATCATGTTAAACACTATTATTGCACACAGAGTGAGTCCATGCAACTTATTATGGGACTTGTTAAGCACATTTATACTCCTGAACATATTTAGGCTTGCCATAACAAAGGGGTTGAATACTTATTGACACAAGTCATTTCAGCTTTTCATTTTTAATTCCTTTGTAAACATTATTCCACTTCAACATGATGGGGTATTTTTTTAAATTCAGGCTGTAACACAACAAAATGTAGAAAAGGTCAAGGGGTGTGAATACTTTCTGAAGGCATTTTCTAAGAAAATGTACTTCCTTCCCATGTTTTGTGCTGCTGGGATTGTGCACAACTAGGCTATACTGCATTACACACAGCAATGGATAGGCTATCCCAATCATGAGCCCTGGCCTGCCCTGTTCTTGCTGATGTAGACCTAAAGCTTTTTGTGCTGCCTAACCAATGGCTGTGCTGTGTACAGTGGCACTTCAGGAGGCGAGTCAAAGGCTTCTTCCGGAAATACATGTTATTTGTCAAAAAAATGCAATATCTGTGTGCACGGACTTGGCCTACTGATGTTCTGTTCTGTTTAAGAGGGAGAGCATGAAGATGAGAAGGAGGACCGGAGTTAAGCTTGCTACTGCTAGGATTTCTTTTAATGAAAACAATATGTTTCGTTGCCCATGAGCGTGCCGTCTTTAGCCAACTCTCTTGCCAACTCTCTTGCTATCTCTCTCAGAATGACCTTCTTGATCCAAACCAGTCAGGTTTCAAGACTGGTCATTCAATTGAGACTGCTCTTCTCTGTGTCACGGAGGCTCTCCGCACTGCTCAAGCTAACTCTCTCTCCTCTGCTCTTGTCCTTCTAGACCTGTCTGCTGCCTTTGATACTGTGTTGGTTCCATTCTTTATTCATGGCTGTGTTCTTAGGCAAAATTGTGAGTGAGCCCACTCCCTTGGCTGAGAAGCAACCCCACACATGAATGGTCTCAGGATGCTTTACGGTTGGCATGACACAGGACTGATGGTAGCGCTCACCTTGTCTTCTCCGGACAAGCTTTTTTTCCGGATCCCCCAAACAATCGGAAAGGGGATTCATCAGAGAAAATGACTTTACCCCAGTCCTCAGCAGTCCAATCCCTGTACCTTTTGTAGAATATCAGTCTGTCCCTGATGTTTTTCCTGGAGAGAAGTGCCTTCCTCGCTGCTCTTCTTGACACCAGGCCATCCTCCAAAAGTATTCGCCTCACTGTGCGTGCAGATGCACTCACACCTGCCTGCTGCCATTCCTGAGCAAGCTCTGCACTGGTGGTGCCCCAATCCCGCAGCTGAATCAACTTTAGGAGACGGTCCTGGCGCTTGCTGGACTTTCTTGGGCGCCCTGAAGCCTTCTTCACAACAATTGAACCTCTCTCCTTGAAGTTCTTGATGATCCGATAAATGGTTGATTTAGGTGCAATCTTACTAGCAGCAATATCCTTGCCTGTGAAGCCCTTTTTGTGCAAAGCAATGATGACGGCACGTGTTTCCTTGCAGGTAACCATGGTTAACGGAGGAAGAATAATTATTTCAAGCACCCTCCTTTTAAAGCTTCCAGTCTGTTATTCTAACTCAATCAGCATGACAGAGTGATCTCCAGCCTTGTCCTCGTCAACACTCTCACCTGTGTTAACGAGAGAATCACTGACATGATGTCAGCTGGTCCTTTTGTGGCAGGGCTGAAATGCAGTGGAAATGTTTTTTGGGGGAATTAAGTTCATTTTCATGGCAAAGAGGGACTTTGCAATTAATTGCAATTCATCTGATCACTCTTCATAACATTCTGGAGTATATGCAAATTGCCATCATAAAAACTGAGGCAGCAGACTTTGTGAAAATTAATATTTGTGTAATTCTCAAAACTTTTGACCACGACTGTACTTTGCCATGTTGCTTACAAAACAAAGAACAGTTTCTAAAACTGTATCTAAGGCTCTGGTCTGTCCTAGGAGTGGGAGTAAACAGTAGGCAAGTTCTCTGCTATCTGCTTTATGTTTTAATTATTATTATGGGTATAGTGGAGGGTCACTTGCTTTTTCCCAAGAGTTCAGGGAGGGTCGGGTAAAAATATATTTTACTGAAGGAGGGCAATCCATTTTCATTTCAGAGAGGTCTGATTTTCTCCAGTTATCTCTCATTATAAATAATGTACAGTTTCTTGGTTAGTATTGAGAAAGGCCTAAATGTAATTAGTGATGGGGAATCTCAAATCCGCAGAGCGAGTGGACCTACACAGGGGGTAAGGAGGGAGCTGGTCAGTCCTGTAGAGACATATTGGTAACACCAGACTCCTTAAACACTGATGATGAGAAACATTGGTGATGAGCAGTTTGTTGGATTGGTTGGCTGATGGGAAAACGCCCTCTTCCATGGTACCATCATCAACATACACGCAACAAGACCCTCTGGAGACATCCAAAACCAAAGTGGCTCCAATAATTACGTGATGTCAACAAATGACGCATTCACTTTCATGGCGATTTGGGTGAACTGTGGAAAATCCTGTGGATTTCAGAACTGTTCTAGCCATCTGAATGTGCATCCTGGCCGTTCTGTCAGTATGGTTGGGAGCCCCTCCTGAAGTCTCGGGCTTCACCGCCATGTGTTTCCATTTACCTGGGTTACCTCGGAGCGTGACGTTCCTACCGCAGTTATTATCCAGCGCCCTGTGCGGTCACTCCGTGGGGGGCGCTTCTTCTGTGAAGTTAATGCAATAGCCATCCACCTTGAGACCCTTACTGTCACAGACAACTAGATGGACTCAGAGACCTTCTAAGTCCAACTGGGCTCTCGGACTAGATGTTATAGGGGAGATACAGCATATTTGACAGAGATGCTGTACAAAGAAAAACATATTGGCATGCTCTTGGGACGAATGTAGGGTTCATGTGGGAATGTGCTCCACGGATCCCAAACTTACAACAAAATGACAGAAATGGGGGGTTAAACTGAAGCTCATCCAAAACAGACATTTCTCTCCATTTTCGCCATTGGGGATTTGACAGTGTGGAGCTGGTCGTTGAATATTGCCCGTGTCAGGCATATTGGACAGGCCTTGGGTGTCAGTGTATTCTCATACTCCATATATCAGATGATTAAGTTATCCCTCAGGTCTGCTGGGATGACTGAGTGTTTGATAAACTTCAAACACGTTGTGTTTATTCGACCCAACCAAACCGGCGGAAAATATTGTCTCAGTCGGAGGCTTAGCCAATCCATAAACTGTGGGTTTGTGTTGGTAGTAACCAGCCCCTGCAGGTCGGGTCCAACCATAACTTCTGCCCTCCTGCTCTCCACAGAAACGTCTTATTTCACCCCGAGACGGCCAGCAGTGTCTTCGTCCTCCTCTCCTCTCGTCCGCAGGGAGAGCAAGAAGACAAATATTTTCTTTCAGGAGCGGTGCTCTGTTACCTGAGAGTTTCCTAAATCCAGCACATGTCTATTTCCTGGAACTGCTGAGTGTCTTTCCATCCCCTCGCCCCTCCGCCCCACCCTCCAGACCCTTCTCTCAGCCAGTGTTTGGGCCTGGAGCAGGTGCCCCTCCCCTGGGCAGCCTGCTTAGGAAAGGCCCCTGCTGTGCAGACGAGACTGGGCCGCAGCCCGGGCCAAGCTCATGCTGTGAGGGGTATAAGAGGCTCCCTTCTCTCCAGACACGCACAAAAAAGATTCGCCTTGCACTCCTCCTCTTCTTTTCGCTCTGTTTCTCTCCAAAATGCAATCTTCCCATCTGTTTTCCCTCTCTCAAATCACTCTCTTTCTCTACTTTGCCACTCTCTCTGTTTCCCTCTCTCTCTGCCTCCCTGTCCCTTCTCTCACCCCATATGACTTTATAAAGGTTACAGACAGAAGCACGTCCATCAATGCTGGAAAATTATGAAAAACATGACTACTAAAAAAGGTTTAATTCTTTACTCAAGCTATCAAAATAAGCAGTAAGAGTTACTGTAGTTCCTCATGTCCTGTAGTTCCTCATGTCCTGTAGGCCAAGCTGTGTGAGCAAAGAAACGTAATATATTGACTCCCTGAAGCATCACAACCAGCAACAACTGACACATGGTTACTTACTACATCATTTAATGTGGTAACAACATTTATCAAAGTATCAGGGTAGGGTTTATTTTAGCGAATGCAATCGAAAACCTGTTCAAAACTCCCCTACTCGTAATTGCTGGTTTGACAGCAAACACTCAAACCAGGGAAAATAAAGTGTCTCTTTGTTAACCTCATGGCACCTCCACCATGAGGCACCCTCCTCCCCGCCACGTCCCCTGTCTTCACACTTCCCTGTCAGCCGCCAACATCAGGCGAGACCCAGGCTTGTGTGCTTTGAAGGCTGGAGGTTACATAAACCTACATAGGCACTGCAGTTCGCACATCGGCTCTTACTAGGAAAGACTGTAAATATGGCATGTCTCTCCATCCCTCTCCAGGGCTTGACATTAACGCTTGTTGCCTTGTCTGGGACAAGTAAAAACATTTAATAATGTTGGACAAGAATAATATAGAGTTGAGTTGTCCGAATGGACAAGTAAAACAATCGCACAAATCACAATATCAAACAATTACTCTGATCAGAATTGGATCAGAATTGGATCATTGTCCCCCCTGGACACGATGTACTGCTGTTCTCCTAATTTCTGCAGAGCGCATCGAGTAGGATTGTATTGAATTGACAGGAGGAGTCTTTCAATCATCCCGGGTTGTGAGCTTTTGAGATCAAAGCAAAGAGCCGTGTGTAGCCGCGTGTGCACATTTGTTGGTATTCCGTGCTAATTAGTGAGTTATTTGCATAGTTATAGCACAGTTTTGGTCAGCAAACAGGGTTTGTACAGTCATGAAAATCCTGGAAAAGTAATGGTGTGCAGCTGTGCGCATCACCTACGTGTGCTAGTGCGAGTCGGTCAGAGTAGAGAGAGAGAGACATTGCAGCAGGTAGGCCAAGCCTATACAGTGAGGGAAAAAAGCATTTGATCCCCTGCTGATTTTGTACGTTTGCCCACTGACAAAGAAATGATCAGTCTATAATTTTAATGGTAGGTTTATTTGAACAGTGAGAGACAGAATAACAACAAAAAAATCCAGAAAAACGCATGTCAAAAATGTTATGAATTGATTTGCATTTTAATGAGGGAAATAAGTATTTGACCCCTCTGCAAAACATGACTTAGTACTTGGTGGCAAAACCCTTGTTGGCAATCACAGAGGTCAGACGTTTCTTGTAGTTGGCCACCAGGTTTGCACACATCTCAGGAGGGATTTTGTCCCACTCCTCTTTGCAGATCTTCTCCAAGTCATTAAGGTTTCGAGGCTGACGTTTGGCAACTCGAACCTTCAGCTCCCTCCACAGATTTTCTATGGGATTAAGGTCTGGAGACTGGCTAGGCCACTCCAGGACCTTAATGTGCCTCTTCTTGAGCCACTCCTTTGTTGCCTTGGCCGTGTGTTTTGGGTCATTGTCATGCTGGAATACCTATCCACGACCCATTTTCAATGCCCTGGCTGATGGAAGGAGGTTCTCACCCAAGATTTGACGGTACATGGCCCCGTCCATCATCCCTTTGATGCGGTGAAGTTGTCCTATCCCCTTAGCAGAAAAACACCCCCAAAGCATAATGTTTCCACCTCCATGTTTGATGGTGGGGATGGTGTTCTTGGGGTCATAGGCAGCATTCCTCCTCCTCCAAACACGGCAAGTTGAGTTGATGCCAAAGAGCTCCATTTTAGTCTCATCTGACCATAACACTTTCACCCAGTTCTCCTCTGAATCATTCAGATGTTCATTGGCAAACTTCACACGGGCATGTATATGTGCTTTCTTGAGCAGGGAGACCTTGCGGGCACTGCAGGATTTCAGTCCTTCACGGCGTAGTGTGTTACCAATTGTTTTTTTGGTGACTATGGTCCCAGCTGCCTTGAGATCATTGACAAGATCCTCCCTTGTAGTTCTGGGCTGATTCCTCACCGTTCTCATGATCATTGCAACTCCATGAGGTGAGATCTTGCATGGAGCCCCAGGCCAAGGGAGATTGACAGTTATTTTGTGTTTCTTCCATTTGCGAATAATTGCACCAACTGTTGTCACCTTCTCACCAAGCTGCTTGGCGATGGTCTTGTAGCCCATTCCAGCCTTGTGTAGGTCTACAATATTGTCCCTGACATCCTTGGAGAGCTCTTTGGTCTTGGCCATGGTGGAGAGTTTGGAATCTGATTGATTGATTGCTTCTGTGGACAGGTGTCTTTTATACAGGTAACAAGCTGAGATTAGGAGCACTCCCTTTAAGAGTGTGCTCCTAATCTCAGCTCGTTGCCTGTATAAAAGACACCTGGGAGCCAGAAATCTTTCTGATTGAGAGGGGGTCAAATACTTATTTCCCTCATTAAAATGCAAATCAATTTATAACATTATTGACATGCGTTTTTCTGGATTTTTTTGTTGTTATTCTGTCTCTCACTGTTCAAATAAACCTACCATTAAAATTATAGACTGATAATTTCTCTGTCAGTGGGCAAACATACAAAATCAGCAGGGGATCAAATACTTTTTCCCCTCACTGTACAATAATGATAGGCAACAGACTAATTAGATAACTACATAACAACTAACTACATATCGTGTAGCCTGGCTAGTTATCTCGGCAGCTAACGCTTTACATTAACATGTATTAATCTCACCGGCACTCAAACCGCAAATGACCGACAAGCAGTTGATGAACGGGTGCCTTAAAGCTGGAATCCTTAATGCGTCCGTTTTCTTTTTAAACCATCAAATCAAATCTTATTTGTCACATGCGCTGAATGCAACAGGTGTAGACCTTACCGTGAAATGCTTACTTACAAGCCCTTAACCAACAATGCAGTTCAAGAAAGAGTTAAGAAAATATTTATTGAATAAACTAAAGTAAAAAACAAAATTAAAAGTAACACAATAAAATAACTATAACGAGGCTATATACAGGGGGTACCGGTACCGAGTCAATGTGCGGGGGTACAGGTTAGTCGAGGTAATTTGTACATGTAGGTACGTGTAAAGTGACGCGTGACCATAAGCTTGACAACAAAAATTATGACAACGGTGGTGGGGCGGCCAGGGGTGCCTTTTCCCCCCTACTGCAGATTCCACCTTTAATAAACCAATGCAACATACTCCGGTTGTAAAACCGTCTCTCCAGCGCTGAATATTGGGATCAGAAAAATAATTCTGCCACTGTTGGAAAGCTGGGATTCCCCTCTATTCAACATTGGCCATGTCATTCTCACAACTTCAAAATATTTTCTTAGAATAGCCTAGTTGACAAATAAATCCCATGCTGTCAATAGATCTCCCCTAAAACCTGAATATTTTAGCCTTACAAGGTTATAGATCAACATGTCTTAGTTAGTTACCTTGCTTTGAAGTAGCCTACTAAAGCCATTTGATCCCTGATTCATTGAATGAGGAAATTATTTTATAAAGAAAGAAAAAGTATTTGGTTGTAATTGTAGGCCTAATGTTGCAATATTGTATAGGCTATGAAGAGTCCTCCAGGCGAGCCTTAAAGATGGAATCCGCAGTAGGGGCAAACAGCGCCACTGGCCACCCCACCATCGTTATTGTTTTTGTTGCCGAACTGAGGAGCATCGCGCAGCATGGTAAAAAAAAATGGTGCTCTTCTATCGACGTCGGGGGGGGTCACTCTTCATGGCCTATAAAATATTGCAACATTAGGCCTACAATTACAACCAAATACTATAATAATTAATTGTATTTAGTACAATTTTCAATTACCTTTTTGGCCCATTGTGTTACAGACCAATTTTTTTGGGGGGGGGACAAATGACTTGAGCTTTCGGACAAGTAAAGAATCTGTCATACTTAAGGACAAGTGGCTAAAATGTTTAAGTCAAGCAGTGTATCCCTCTGTCTCTCCCTCTTTCCCTGTATCTGCCCATAAACAGTACTCCCTTGTCAAGTTGGGCATCAAAGTTCCCCTGACTTCTGACCTATTGACACTTAGCTCATCTGAACCCCATTCCTGAACCTACCCTTCAAAATATTTGGAGACATAATGCAATTCTCAGATCTTGGCTCATTCATCATATGACACTTTAGGTCTAACAGTTCACCACCAAATGGAACAGAAGGGCAAACATATTATAGCTTGCCTTTTACTGTTGAGGGTCACTCACTTTTAATCAACTGGTGGTGGGCAGTTATTTATTTTAAAAATATGGAACTTTATGTGTTATGAGAAAAGTGTTGGCTCTATTTGAAAATACAGGAATGTTGCTGTGTCGAATCAATGTATTATTTGAGTGCCACATTGTGGTGAAAATAAAACGAAAACATTATTCGGTCAAAATTCTCCAAAGAATTTTATGTTTATTATTCTACCCTTCAATGTTGTAATAAACGATAGAAAGTTGCTCAAGTCAGCTGGGTCCAGATACATCTGCAAGATTACAATAAAACGTCTGATCAAATTAAGATCCTACATCTGTGCACTAATACAGCCATGTGAACTACATGGGTTCTCACAACACGTCTCACCTGTCCTCCCTCTCATTTTGGTCCCTGTATTGTACTGCGCTCATTGCACTGCAATTCTCCTTGTCCTCTGCCTCTGAGCTGCCATACTGCATGGTCACACAAAAAGAAGAGATAGGTGTTGAACTGACTCAGTCCCAGAGAGTCAAGAGTCAGACTGAGATCCACTATGCTGCCGCTTACGTCTCATCACGTATTGTCTCACAAAAAATGCCAACGGGGCCACGGAGAGGATCAGGAAGGTACCAAAGCAGGTGACCAGTATCAGAGACAGGTCTGGATGACGGCAGCATGAGAGAGATCAGGATACAAAGTGAATGGTAAAGATTGGCAGTTTTGGCACCAGAATAATGAACATGATTTCAGACCAGCAATGAGGAATGACAACCTATGGCAATTGGCAAACTAAACTTTCAGGTGATACAGTATGAACTCACTGTCTAGTGTGATGCTGATCTCCTGGCTGCTCCTCCTGGCCCTGCCTGCTCTGACCACACAGCTGTAGGTCCCCATGTGACAGCTAGAAGCCCTCGCCACGCTGTACAGCCCACTGACAGAGTCCCTGACCACCGGCCAGCCGTCCCTCAGGAAGGAGAATGTTACAACCACTGTGGTCTGGTTACGGTCAGGATCAGGGTGACTATGTAGACCGTGGTTACCATGATGTTGGCTCAGTTTGCTGTCGCTAAGCTGGACCTCACAGGTGAGGTTGAAAGCGCCGCCCTCTTTGACCACGGTCGAAGGAGATGCTGACAAAGTCACTGATTTGAAGCGCTCTGGGGAGCATATTGATCACACAGATTGATTAGAGGAGGAAGTTGAGTAAATGATAGATTACAAAGAAGTGAAATATATTCCAACTGTCACAGACAAGAGCTAGAGTAATGAGTGGGGCTTTTCAAGTAAATCTATGAAAAAGAGCATGCCACCACTTGCAAGACAAGACACCCATTACTCATGTGCTACACTCTCCCCTCACCAATGACATTAACAGAGACTGCCTGGCTGTATTGGGTGTAGAAGACTGGCTGTCCTCTCCCTGCTCTGCACCAGTACTGGCCTGTGTGTGTGACAGAGGCACGCCACAGTCTGTAGACCGCCCCACCTCCACCACCGCCTCCAGCACTAGCCCACAGCTGCTCCACAGGGCCTGTGTCCTGCCTAATATAGTGTTATGAACATTAGTCTGTTCCACTTGTCAGTACATTCCAGTTCATGTACACATGTTTTACTATAATCACTCAGGGAGTGATGGATACAACATGTAGCCTAACACCCACATTCTATTAGATTGAACTGAAATCTATCACACCTCCCAACCTCCATTATAAACCATCAGAGAAGCAACATAAAGAGGGAGCCGGAGGTCACACCTGTCTTTGTGCCAGTAGAACTGCCAGCCCAGCCCAGAGTGGCCAGGTAACTGACACGCCAAGGTGACTGTGTCCTCAGTGTACACCTGTCGTCCTGGCTCCACGCTCAGAGTGGGCGTCAGTAGAACCTCTGTGAACACATGCAGAAGCCTAGAATTTCAACAAACAGTGGGCTATGTTTTGGCAAAGAACCCAAAGTGTATATTTCAAGACAGTGCCCAGTCTGCCCCACCTAAAGTCTACATTAGGATCCCCCCACTGCGTTCTCACTTTCCACAGTAACCTGCACCTCTCTGCTGTGTCTCTGTGCACCTGTGTGGTCAGTAACAGTACACCTGTATCTGCCAGACTGGCTCTGAGTTATCTTGTCTATCTGCAGAACATGGGACCCACTGGCCACAGTCACGTTCTCTCTCACAATGCTGTATGTCAGGGCAGGTGCAGGGGTCGGTAGGGGAGGTTCCCTGTTATTATGGTTCCCTGGTACCAGCCCAGCCAGGCAGGTGAGGGTCAGAACCTCTCCCTGGACCAGGAGTAGGCATGGGTTAGCCTTCAGTACCACAGAGGACAGCTGTGCCTGGGCTGAGACAGTTTGCTACATCAGACAACTTGATCTGGAATATGATTAATGGTCTGAAAATGAAGAGTGTGTGGTATTTAAATTATTCTCACCTGATGATGGATAGGCCACCAGTGTACTCAACACTAGAACAGAATTGACAAGACATTATGCATAATAAGGCTTGGACCTGATCACCAAAACACAGACATATAGTAAATTAGGCTAAGCCTATGTGGCACTGGGTATTACATTTTAGCCTGCAGATCTATGATCTAATTGCCAAGATGATTATAAAAGTTTAAACTTGGCTGATAGCCTACTTACAAAGTACATGAAGGAGAGACATTCCTGAGCTATTCAGAGTGACTTCCTTCATTCTAAAAAATAAATAAATAATGGTTAGCAACGGTAACTAGGCTAACGGGTTTTTAAGAAATAGCCTATAGTTGGAGCGGGAAATCAGTTTACTGAAAATTGTAAATAAACAGTCAATTGGGCTAATTAAAAGGTCCACAAAGGACCACACAACTTGAAAAAAGTTGACAACAATACATTTTACTCATGCAAGAAGCTGCAATGGGGCCAATGTTATTTTTTTTACCACAGAGACACATCAACACGTGCTAACACAACCACCGCTTACCTGGCTCACAACCATAGTTTCCATAGTTTACCTGGCTCTGGCATCATAACCTCAGCATCCTGCTTGTAAGATGTCTGGTCCCTGGTGGTCCTACATTTTCATGTGGACCAAGCTGTGTGCTACGGGCTTTCATTTAGGAAACCTGAACCGTCATTAATCTGGTTCCTATCCGCAACACTCACTTGGGGTGCCAGGAAAGCGATGAGAACAGGCAGCTGCAGGACTGCATCATCACGTGAGACGCGACCTGCTCAGCTCGAGCTGCTCAGCCGGCGTCGTGCGCCCCCTAGCGTCGCACAATATATAAGATCATATGTGTGAGGAAAGCAAAATTCAACACAACACCGGTCCCTTTCCCACAAAAACGGAAGTGGGAACGAAATCGCACTACAACACTGTCTGGACAAGCTATCTTGAAAGTCTAGTGGAGTTTGTATTAACGTTAGTGTTTTTACGCGAAGAGAAATTCAACCAAATAGGAGATTGATGTCATTTGGTGGACCACAAAACGGCAGGTGAGTTAAAAGAACATAGAACGTTGTGTTATCACGGTGCATTTTACTGCAGATTTGCTCAACACTGAGCAGCAGGCAGCACAACGCTAGCTAACTAATGTGTAATGGCGGAGTGCTTGTAGCTAGCTACGTGGGGTATGGGTAGCCAACTAGCTGTCGCTGCCCAGTTTAGAAAGAGTGGTTGGTTATGACATGTAGCTAGCTAAGAGCGCCGGGTGTTAAGTTTCTATTTTGCAAATCGATGCGAGTTGGCTACCTAGCTAGTTATTAGTTAGCTAACTAACTAATGTTGTTTTGGTAAGTTACAGTAACTAGCTAGCTATGGTTGCTTGCTAACATTGCTAGTACTGTAGTTAGCTAGTTTTGTTTGTTAGCTAGCTAGCGAACTGAAGTAAGTAAGCACAGTAACGTTAGTAACAAAACTGTTGGATAACTAACGTTAGTAAGTCAACAACATGAAAACAAGCCACAGTGTTACTTCAATTAATGTTAACGTTAGATGGCAAAGACTAAGCTAACTTGCTAGCTAGCCCAATTATGTAGCTAGCGTACCTTACCTAGCTAGCCTACGAACTCTCAGAACCCTGTCATTTATATGTGGTCATTAAAGGGGCTACCTGCAGTTGCTACATCAATTTTTTTTAAACTTGTAAATAATGATATGTACCCATGAATTCTTGAAAAATAGAATTTATGCAGAAATCGCTCCGCCATTTCCTGATTGCTATAATTGTAATAGCTCACCTAATTTCAGTTTGAACAAAACAGTACAGTGTAGATAATCATTGTACCATCTAAACCCCTATGAAATATATTTTCCATAACCAAAAATGTTGTATTTTTAGCTGTTTGAAGCTGGTGTACAAAAGTAAAAGACGCAAAAACGAAATTTAAGAATGGGAAGCATATAAATAGTGCACACAGAACAGATCTACCCCTTCTTAGATTTGCGTTCAAATGTATAACTAACATTTATATGTGAAATTGGTCGTCACCCAAAAAGTTTAGTGTGTGTATGTATATATATATATATACTCACACACACACACTATCAGTCACTAATTTGAGGGGTTTTATTTATTTTTTACTATTTTCTACATTGTAGAATAATAGTGAAGACGTCAAAAAGTTGAAATAACACATATGGAATCATGTAGTAACCAAAAAAGTGTTAAACAAATCAAAATATATTTTATATTTGAGTCTTCAAAGTAGCCAGGCTTTGCCTTTGACAGCTTTGCACACTCTCGGCATTCTCTCATCCAGCTTCACCTGGATTGCTTTTCCAACAGTCTTGAAGGTTCCCACATATGCTGAGCACTTGCTTTTCCTTCACTCTGCGGTCCAACTCATCCCAAACCATCTCAATTGGGTTGAGGTCGGGTGATTGTGGAGGCCAGGTCATCTGATGCAGCACTCCATCACCCTCCTCCTTGGTCAAATAGCCCTTACACAGCCTGGAGGTGTGTTGGGTCATTGTCCTGTTGAAAAACATATGATAGTCCCAGTAAGCGCAAACCAGATGGGATGGCGTATCGCTGCAGAATGCTGTGGTAGCCATGCTGGTTAAGTGTGCCTTGAATTCTAAATAAATCACAGACTGTGTCACCAGCAAAGCACCATCACACCTCTTCCTCCATGCTTTACGGTGGGAACCACACATGCAGAGATCATCCGTTCACCTACTCTGCGTCTCACGAAGACACGGCGGTTGGAACCAAATCTAAAATTTGGACTCATCAGACCAAAGGACAGATTTCCACCGGTCTAATGTCCATTGCTCGTGTTTCTTGGCCAAGCAAGTGTCTTCTTCTTATTGGTGTCCTTTAGTAGTGGTTTCTTTGCAGCAATTCAACCATGAAGGCCTGATTCCCGCAGTCTCCTCTGAACAGTTGATGTTGAGATGTGTCTGTTACTTGAACTCTGAAGCATTTATTTGGGCTGCAATCTGAGGTGCAGTTAACTCTAATGAACTTATCCTCTGCAGCAGCGGTAACTCTGGGTCTTCCTTTCCTGTTGCGGTCCTCATGAGAGCCAGTTTCATCATAGCACTTGATATTTTTTGCGATTGCACTTGAAGAAACTTTAAAAGTTATTGAAATGTTCCGTATTGACTGACCTTCATGTCATAAAGTAATGATTCATTGTCATTTCTCTTTGCATATTTGAGCTGTTCTTGCCATAATATGGACTTGGTCTTTTACCAAATAGTACCCGCAAAACACCAGTCTCAACGTCAACAGTGAAGAGGCGACTCCGGGATGCTGACCTTCTAGGCAGAGTTGCAAAGAAAAAGCCATATCTGACTGCCCATCTTAATCTTTTATTTTTATTGGCCAGTCTGAGATATGGCTTTTTCTTTGCAACTCTGCCTAGAAGGTCAGCATCCCGGAGTCGCCTCTTCACTGTTGACGTTGAGACTGGTGTTTTGCGGGTACTATTTAATGAAGCTGCCAGTTGAGGACCTGTGAGGCGCCTGTTTCTCAAACTAGACACTCTAATGTATTTGTCCTCTTGCTCAGTTGTGCACCGGGGCCTCCCACTCTTTCTATTCTGGTTAGAGCCAGTTTGCGCTGTTCTGTGAAGGGAGTAGTACACAGCGTTGTACGAGATCTTCAGTTTCTTGGCAATTTCTCGCATGGAATAGCCTTCATTTCTCAGAACAAGAATAGACTGACGAGTTTCAGAAGAAAGTTATTTGTTTCTGGCCATTTTGAGCCTGTAATCGAACCCATAATTGCTGATGCTCCAGATACTCAACTAGTCTCAAGAAGGCCAGTTTTATTGCTTCTTTAATCAGCACAACAGTTTTCAGCTGTGCTAACATAATTGCAAAAGGGTTTTCTAATGATCAATTAGCCTTTTAAAATGATGAACTTGGATTAGCAAACACAACGTGCCATTGGAACACAGGACTGATGGTTGCTGATAATGGGCCTATGTAGATATTCCATTAAAAATCAGCAGTTTCCAGCTACAATAGACATTTAAAACATTAACAATGTCTACACTGTATTTCTGATCAATTTGTTGTTATTTTAATGGTGGAAAAAATTGATTTTCTTTCGAAAATAAGGACATTTCTAAGTGACCCCAAACTTTTGAACGGTATAATTATTATTTTTTACACACATGGGAGTAAAACAAAAAGTAAATGTAAACCAACACTATAGAGCCTCAAATTGTTAAAACTATCATTTTGATATCATGGATGATCAGTTGTTGCATCCATAGCTCTGTCCATCCCTCAGCATTTTACAGAAACGGGTGGGGAGGGGCTTTGTTATTGCTGATTGCTGCTTTTGCACTGCCCTCCATTCTCCCTCTGACCTCTCTGCTTCTCCAATCCCTTCCACTTACCATTAACCTCTTTCTCTCCCTCTTATCTCCCCTGCCTTTCTCTTTCACAACCCTTCCCCACTCTCTGTACCCCGCCCCGCCTCTCTCTTTGTTCCTCAGTCGCCGTAGTAAATGGGACCAGCCGGGCCCAGGTCCTGGTTCAGACCAGATGGGGGAGGCGGAGGCGACTCCTACGGGGGCTCTGGACGCTGCAGCTGCTGTGGCAGCTAAGATCAACGCCATGCTGGTAGCCAAGGGCAAGCTCAAGCCCTCCCAGATAGGACCCCCTGGACCGACTGGACCCCCAGACAGGGTAAGGGTAAGGAAACCTCTTACACTGAAAACAAACTGTTTGTCTCTCACCTGTAATCTCTCTTCTCTCTGTCTTTGTTGTCTGTCCCTTTCTCGCCTACCAATTCTGTAATCCCCTCGCTCTTCATCTCTCTCTTTTTAGAGAGATATTGTTGTAATTGTTAGCATGCGGTACATATAAAAATGAATCTTTGTCGTCACCAGCTTGTGGGTGCAGGGAAGCCCCAGCCCCCTATGAAAACGAAGGATGACCTGGTGGTGGCGGAGGTGGAGATCAACGACGTTCCTCTCCCCTGCCGGAACCTGCTGACCCGCGGACAGACACAGGACGAGGTCAGAGCCCATGACATCATTATGATCTTTAGACCCATTGATTGATTGATTGATCTGGGCAACAGTCAAACTTACTGCTATGTTTATCCAGCTCTTTCTCTGTGCGACACGTACATGTACAGACTGGATCAGTGTCATGTAAACCAATATGGGACTTAGTGTCTCACTTGAGGACAGTAAATGACCAGCTTCTACTTCATTCTATTGTGTGAAGATCAGCAAAGTGAGCGGTGCTGCTGTGTCCACCAGGGGGCGATACATGGCAGCAGTGGAGAAGTACAAGGCTCCACAAGGGTGAGTCCTGCTTCACACTTGCTTTATTACCACATTGCTCTACCAAGGAGGTTACTGGTTACTTGCTATTTACTTTTGTCCATACAGACAATTAGATCTGTTGTCTGATTGCATTGTACAACCAAAGCTTAGGCTACTGACTGACTGCTTCTCTCTCTGTCGTCAGGGACCGACCCCTCTATCTCCACGTCCAGGGCCAGACCAGGGAACTTGTCGACAGTCAGTACATCTCTATTTACCTATACTAATTTGATTTAAGATGATCATCATTTCTGAACATCAGGATCACCAGGGACCGTCTTTCCTGAGTTTCTATGTTGTGACGATCCAGTCCATCTCTCGCTCTCTCCAGGAGCTGTGAACCGCATCAAGGAGATCATCACGAACGGAGTGGTGAAGGCTGCCACCACCTCCTACAGCGGAACCGGAGCCACAGTCCCAGTCTACCAGCAACACAAACCCCCGCCCCCCTCACTGCCCCCCATCAACCACCATCACAGACCACACTTCCAGTCTGGGGTAAGCAGTGTTTTCCACAACTACATAGAGTAGCCAGCCAAATAGAAAAACTAGCCAGCCAGGGCAATGGAATTTCCTGAAGATGTATGAAATAGTTGTTTGGGATATCGTCTAGGCTTATATGATCAGGACTATTTTCTAAGTAAGAGAAACATTTAACATGTCTTCTCTTGAGATTAAAGTGTTATTTACAATGTCTTTAAAAAAATATATATATATTTTACCTTTATTTAACTAGGCAAGTCAGTTAAGAACAAATTCTTATTTACAATGACGGCCTACACCGGCCAAACCCGGACGACGCTGGGCCAATTGTGCGCCGCCCTATGGGACTCCCAATCACGGCCGGTTGTGATACAGCCTGGAATCGAACCAGGGGGTCTGTAGTGACGCCTCAAGCACTGAGATGCAGTGCCTTAGACCACTGCGCCGTCAGTCTGGAAAGCCCCGACATCTTAGGAAAGTAAACCTAGGGAATCTTTTGGTTTACTCGTCCCGATGCGATACCATGGACATATAACCACGTTGCATGATTTCTGAATGGCGAAGGGATATAAGAGATCGACTTTATTCAGTCAGTTTAACACTTTTTATAAACTAGTCAACACTTGCTGTTCAGTTGTCAATCAAAGCACAGTAAATAGCCTACTATGGGCCACGGTTCCGCATGGCTGGCTATGTGAAACACGCAAAAGAAAAGAATGTGCCAGAAGACAATAATTAGGCTAAGTCTTGGATTTCGTTACCGCTTACATTACATGGGACGTGCAAATTCACGAGCATCATGCTTTCTCTTTCCTCCGTGTAAAGAAATTTGACTGCAACCAACCTCAGCGCACAGAAATTGTACCGGAAGGCAGGACAGACAGCAGACTGCATTTCCCTGCCATTGCTCGCTTTGTGACTGACAGGCACCTATCCTATTAATAGATCGCTAGAAGATGCATATTGTTCTATCAGGAGAAGGCTCGAGGCACTAGCGAATTGAAACGTTTAAATGAAAAGTGTCCTAGTTAATATGAAGTGGAAAAAGTAGCCGGCTGAAAATGAGTCTTTAACCGGCTGATTAGCTGACGGCCGGCGATAATGGGAAAACAGAGTTTGTGTGTGTGATTGTCGTTCAGTGTGTGTCAATGTTATTTTGTGAGTGTGTCGGGTAGAGGGGTGGGGGGGTGGGATCCAAGCTGAACAGTCCCTTTTCATGTATATCTCTTCAGAAATACATTTATCCAATCAAACTAAACCATATTCCTCATTCATGAATCTATAAGACTCACATCCATATCCTTCTCCTTCCAGATGCACTATGTGCAGGACAAGTTGTTTGTGGGTCTGGAGCATGCCATCCAGGGCTTCTCAGTAAAGGAGAGGGTGGAAGGTCCAGGCAGCTCCTACCTGCAGCACATCCAGGCTGAGACCGGGGCCAAGGTCTTCCTCAGGGGGAAGGGATCCGGCTGTCTGGAGCCCACCTCTGGCCGAGAGGCCTTCGAACCTATGTACATCTACATCAGGTAAGTCTCATGGACTAGACTCATGTTCATATGTTTAAACTCAGAGAGGGCCTAGAACCCATGTACATCTACATCAGGTAAATAGCAGTATTAATAGATAGTCTGGGGGACTAAAGTCCATGTTCACTTGTATTAGCTCAGAGACACAGCGCTTAGAAGCCAGGCACACCTTAACTCCTCTCTTCCCCAGTCATCCCAAACCAGAGGGCCTTGCTGCAGCTAAGACCCTGTGTGACAACCTGCTGCAGACGGTGAGTGTCTAATGGTTTACTGACTGGGACTCGGTTCTTTGTTCCCTGTACACTGCTCTACTTTCAGCAAAGCCGTGTTTTAAAGCTGTCCCATGTGAAGTGCATTGTATTATGCAGATGGGCTCTGTTTGCCATGTGGATCGGTGACTGTGTCTCTTCCCTCCAGGTTCATGCAGAGTATTCTGGCTTCCTCAACCAGATGAGTGCCATGATGCCTACTCCCGGTACACACACACACATACTCTCTCTCGCTTTCTTTCTTTTTTAAGAATCTCTTGGATGTGTCATCACGTACTGACGTGTTGCTCTTCCTCTCCTCGTCCAGGCTTTATGCAGCCCCCCATGGCCAACGGGATGCCCCCCCAGCCCTCTTACTACCCCCCAGCAGGGTACCAGCCCAGCTACCCCCTCCCTGTACCTCCCCCCCAGCCCATTCCTCCCCCCTACGCTGTGCCCCCTCCCATTCCCCCTGGGGTGCCCGCCGGTCTCCCCCCTCCCAACCGGTACGCCCCCCCCCCTGCACCTGTCAGTTTACAACAGGTAAGAGTGGCCAATCACATTTAGACTGGTATGGACCTATAATACAGTACTTTGAGATTATTACATCTGAGTTATGAAACTAGATGAGCAAACATTCTCTTTTGATAGGTTGTATATATGATGTATTGAACATGCATTGCATCAAAGTAGTTTTTTTCCCTTTTTGTCTCCAGACTCTCCCACCTGCTCCTTTCCCACCCGCCGCTCCGGTTCCGCCCAAAGCTCCGCTTCCCGTGGTCTCAGCCAATCCGCCACAGAAGAGACGCTTCACTGAGGAGGTGCCAGACGAGAGGGACAGCGGTCTGCTGGGATACCAGGTGATTTACCTCTCTCTCATTCTTTTATTCTTCCACCTTTCTTATGTCCTGTCGTCGTTCCGTCTGTCCATTCTGCTTCTATCATTGTCTTCCTGTTTTGTCTTCTCTCCATGTATCTGATATCTGTTCCTCGTTCTGTTAGTGAGAATCATACAAATAAATTCAGTCTGTCTCTTGTCTGTAATTCTGCGAGTCTGCACTCTATAGAAAAGGTTTGCTTGTTGAGTGAGATTGAATGGGCCTAAGTGTCTGTCTGTTCAGTGTCAACTTGTTTTTTTCCCCCTAGTAGATCTTATGACGTTCATTGTAACCATTAGCTGTTATTATCTGAGTCCATGTATTATTGGATTATTAAAACTTTCAGATTATGGAGATTCTGAAAAGGTATTGTTGGATAATCATCAAATGTACTTCAATATATTGAAATTAGGGCCGAGACGATACTAGTTGGTATCATGGCAAGGAAACAAAACACAAAGCAGATTTAGCTTCTTTAGGAAAACAGCCCTAATGTTGGAAACCAACATCATTATGTTGTCAACCAGAGTCACATTTTATTTATTTTCCAAGCTATAGCACACAATGTTTTTCATACAGCAGGTTTTTAAAGGACTGAAAGTTTGGCCTGCATTGTGTTTTCATTTTTGCCATGGAGAAAATATTGCAATACTGGTATTGTCACAGCCCTAATTGAAATGTGTCCACTTGATTTAATGATATGTTACTTTAATACAGTTCATTCCTATTTTCTGATTATGTGCAATCGGAGCATGCATAAATGTAAAAGATAACTTTTATTCTCAACTGCTTAAATAAAGTGTAGTGAAAAGGAAAAAACATTTTGGGATTAAACTTTGCATCTCAGTTACATTCAATAGTTTAGATAACTCTATGCTTACTTGCATAGTTTTCTTATGTAGGCCTACTATCAATAATAGTAATTTAGGGGAGGGGCTACTTGGGAGGATGTGTGCTAATGCGCCTGTGTGTTTTTCTGCTCATAGCATGGACCCATTCATATGACTAATTTAGGTGCAGGCTTCCCTGTGGGCAGCCCCGGCCCCGAGGCTTCAGGACCCCCGCCACAGAGTTCCTCCGGGCCGCCGAGGGAGACGGACAGGTACGAGATGGGGGAGACGAGTCGCTCTCCTTTAAAACAGTGTTCTTCATTCCAGATGCTGGACACACAGGCTTTTGTTTGCTTGTGATTGATGTTGAGAAAAAACAAAAAAGTGGTTGTCCCACTGGCTATCATATGTTGAATGCACCAATTTGTAAGTCGCTCTGGATAAGAGCGTCTGCTAAATGATGTAAATGTAAAATGTTGTGCAACACTGACCTCTCTCGCTCTCCTCCCCCCTCCCCAGCAGTAGGCAGTTGATGCCTCCACCACCCATTCCGATGAACGGAGGCGTGACACCCAAGATGGAGGAGAGGAGGCCGCTGCAAGGCCCCCTGGGTAAGGGCCCCACCCCCCCCCTCCAGCTCTGGTTGTCCTCCACCCCTCCCCATCCATGGCCTCTCAGCCATAAGCACGCTGCCCACCCCCCCTTGGTTGTCAGTAGTCTGAGTCAAATAGCATTTTGCATGCAGACATGCTGTTCTCACAAGTGACATAACAGGTTATAGCAAATTACATCAGACAGGCATAGTGTTCCTCGATAAGTTCTGAGTTGAACGTTCGTAGAAAGTCGGTCAGTTCAGAATCAACAACTGGGGTAAGCTTCGATCCCCCACTGCCTCAAGTAACTCTGTCATTGATCCTAAATCAACCCCTAGCCCTAGGCACTGTGTAGGTCTGAGAGGACGTGGTCCTCTGTAGCTCAGCTGGTAGAGCACGGCGCTTGTAACGCCAAGGTAGTGGGTTCGATCCCCGGGACCACCCATACACAAAAAAAAATGTATGCACGCATGACTGTAAGTCGCTTTGGATAAAAGCGTCTGCTAAATGGCATATTATATATTTATATTTATTTGATAGGTGTAAGCAATATGTAGCAAATTGCAATTTGCCTGTAAAAGGGAAAGGTGGAGTTATTACCATACTGCTTACACCTGTTATTTGATCATGTGAGATCTAGGAGGTGTCTAGGGGGGCTAGGGATACATTTGAGATTGGGAGTCCACCTCTTTCGCTCTAGCAGGTGCTGTCCCTTCGCCAGCCGTCCCTTTCTGATGACGTCATCAGACTGGAGTGCCTGTGTGTGACCCCCTCACTAACAAGACTCTCTCTTTTTTTGTGTTCTTTCTCTGTGTTTTTCTTCTCTTCCATGTCTCTCTGGGGGGGATGCCGGATGGGGGTGGGGCTCTTCTCCTGTGGCGCTGTCCTGCATCGTGATTGGACGGCCCTAATGCTGCCGCTCCCCACCGACCAATGACTGCCGCTGCTGACACATGCCCCTCTTCTACCTAACTCACCCCTGCTGCCAAACACAATGCAATCTATTAACTGTTTGTCTCTCCCTATCTGTTGGTAAACAATTAACTTCCAACTGTTGTTTTTGAAACCTTTGTGCTGGTCTTTGGTTGTGTTCTTTCTCTCTGTCTCTCTGTGTGTATGTGTACCCCCTCTCCCCCCTCTCTCTCCTCTTTCTCCCTCATTCCTCCCCCACCCCTCTCCTCTTTCTCCCTCATTCCTCCCCCACCCCTCTCTCCTCTTTCTCCCTCATTCCTCCCCCACCCCTCTCTCCTCTTTCTCCCTCATTCCTCCCCCACCCCTCTCTCCTCTTTCTCCCTCATTCCTCCCCCACCCCTCTCTCCTCTTTTTCCCTCATCTCTCTCAGATACCTCAGTGAAGAGGATGAAGACTGGGCTCGTGGCGTACACTGGTGACTCTTCGGACGAAGAGGAGGACCACTCCACCCCCAAAACCTTGGGGGCAGGTAACCATGGTAACGTCGCTGGGGCGCACCACTCCACCCCCACGTCATCCTCGGGCTGGACTCTGGGGTACCGCTGCCCCCCTCCGCCTCCCCAACGTGCCAAAACACAGCAGGCACAGTCACAGCAGCCCATGCCCTTCTGGATGGCCCCATAACACAGGAGGATTAAACCTCATACTCACCCCACCCCATCCTGTCTCCCCTCCCCTGACACCTAGGGCCTTCTGGATGGCCCCATAACACAGTAGGATTAAACCTCATACTCACCCCACCCCACCCCATCCTGTCTCCCCTCCCCTGACACCGAGAGCCTTCTGGATGGCCCCATAACACAGGAGGATTAAACCTCATACTCATCCCATCCTGTCTCCCCTCCCCTGACACCGAGAGCCTTCTGGATGGCCCCATAACACAGGAGGATTAAACCTCATACTCACCCCACCCCATCCTGTCTCCCCTCCCCTGACACCGAGGGCCTTCTGGATGGCCCCATAACACAGGAGGATTAAACCTCATACTCACCCCACCCCATCCTGTCTCCCCTCCCCTGACACCTAGGGCCTTCTGGATGGCCCCATAACACAGTAGGATTAAACCTCATACTCACCCCACCCCACCCCATCCTGTCTCCCCTCCCCTGACACCGAGAGCCTTCTGGATGGCCCCATAACACAGGAGGATTAAACCTCATACTCATCCCATCCTGTCTCCCCTCCCCTGACACCGAGAGCCTTCTGGATGGCCCCATAACACAGGAGGATTAAACCTCATACTCACCCCACCCCATCCTGTCTCCCCTCCCCTGACACCGAGGGCCTTCTGGATGGCCCCATAACACAGGAGGATTAAACCTCATACTCACCCCACCCCATCCTGTCTCCCCTCCCCTGACACCTAGGGCCTTCTGGATGGCCCCATAACACAGGAGGATTAAACCTCATACTCACCCCACCCCATCCTGTCTCCCCTCCCCTGACACCGAGAGCCTTCTGGATGGCCCCATAACACAGGAGGATTAAACCTCATACTCATCCCATCCTGTCTCCCCTCCCCTGACACCGAGGGCCTTCTGGATGGCCCCATAACACAGGAGGATTAAACCTCATACTCACCTCATCCCGTCTCCCCTCCCCTGACACCGAGGGCCTTCTGGATGGCCCCATAACACAGGAGTATTAAACCTCATACTCACCCCACCCCATCCTGTCTCCCCTCCTCTGACACCGAGGGCCTTCTGGATGGCCCCATAACACAGGAGGATTAAACCTCATACTCACCCCATCCCGTCTCCCCTCCCCTGACACCGAGGGCCTTCTGGATGGCCCCATAATGAAGATCTTTTACACTCCAAATTGAGCCCCAGTCCCCCTTCTTCCCTTTCCCCTGAACCATCACCTCTACCTGCTCCTCTACTTCATAGAATCTCTTTTGTGATGACTTGGATTTCCTTAAAACAGTTTTGCCATGCGCTCAGCAGTAAAGCAGAGTTTGTGTGTGTAAATGGACTAAACAGACCGGCTGACTCAGACAAAGAGAACAGACTCAACTGCAGCCAACCAGGCACAACCAGAAGAGTGATGGACTGGATAAATGGTGACAAATGCAGCAAGATGCCCCAGACTTCCACACAGATTCAAGTGTGCTCTGAACTCTGTATAGGAGACACAGCTGCGGAACGGACACTCATGGAGGATAATAGTACCCAGTTTCTGGTTGGTTTGGAACGTGTCGGCTCCTGGTTTTACTAGTGTAGAAAAACACTGAGGTGGAAGAGATATACAATGCATTCTAAAGGATTTATTTGTAAAAAAAAAAAAAACGTATTTCCCTCATCCCTGTTTTCTTTCCTGGTCCAAATCTTAATCAGATCTCCCTCTTCCTTCATTGAGTACAGATCATACAAACATGCTTGTTGGACTTTTATGAAATGCAATTGACTCAACTGTTCTAATGCTTTTGTGGAATAAATTAGCATTATTTATCGCTGTATGATAATTTATTTCAAGACAACTTTGACAGATCGTGCAATAGAGAATAGGTAGCTTTCTGTTAGAAACATCATGGAAAGCAGAAAAGGGGTGTGGTAACTAAATAAAAGGTGTGATTCTCCCATGGTCTTAAACAACCCTCAATCTGAACGAACTGGCAATAAATAATCTTTACCTGTGTTCTATTACTTCCCACAATCCTTGGCTATGTTCTCAAAATATTCCACGAGGACACCTGTTATATTCCCATGTATTGGTCCACCAAGACCAGTGTGTATATAAAGAAGGGGACTGAGCCCAGTAGACTACATTAGTTCTGAAGAGACATTGTTTCAGAATGAGGGGTGCTGTAGCTCTGCAGGTGTTGCTGTTCTGTCTGTCTGGGACATGGGGTCAGGGAGAGAGTGGAGGGGTTAGGGAGAATGACATCACTGAACAGGGTCACAGTGAAGGATGAAAGAGTGATGCTGAACAGTTGACCACCTAGCCTGACATCTGGACTGAGCTGAAGGAGCTGAGAGACATGGTGGTGGAGCTGAGGAACATGGGGGCCAGACTGAGAGCCAGGTGGAGGAGCTGCAGAAAGATGTGGTGAACCAGAGAGTGGAGTTGAGTGTCACTAAGAATGAACTACAGTTCTACAAGAACAAGGTGGAGGAACTGGAGAGAGGGAACGCAGGTGATGTGAGACAGCTGTAGCTTATTTGATCACTGTAATCAGGAGAGCAGTGGTGAAATGTTCAACAGTTTCTTTCTATGATATTGTAGCGTTGCAGGCCAGATTGAGAGCCAGGTGGAGAAGCAGAAGACTGAGTACATGTAATGTAGAGATTTAAAATACAGTATCTAAAGAGGATTTTAAATATTTTGTCCAAATCAGACAAGAAACAGGTTCCCAGCATTTTTCCTATATTTGTAATTTCAGCTCATGCAGCAGAACTGTCAGCCATGGGGACCATAGTGACAGCCAGTGAGGGAGAGGTGGAGGAGATGAAGAGCGAGAATGCAGGGAGGACAAACAGACTTCAGAATGGTATCACCTGTTACCATGTAATGCAATGTGGTTGTGTATCTTTCCAAACAAAGTTGATCATTCGGAATATTCTGTCCCTAGTGTTATTACAGACTGTGTAGTATTACAAGCTCAATATTACAAATGAATGTTCTACTCCCTTGTTGACAGACAGACCAAAGGTGGCGTTCTTTGCTGGTTTGTCTGAAACAGGAGGGTTTCTGGGACCCTTCAACACTGAAACCTCACTGGTCTACACCAACGTCATCACCAACATTGGCCAGGCCTACAGCCCAGTTACAGGTAGCCTACTGCTTGCTTACACAATCTACATGTATGAACACACATGTCCATAGGCACCAGATACAGAGTCCAACGTCACTAATGGCTTTGAGAGACTGACAGTGTGACACTGATCTCTCTCTGTTTTTCCTCTGATGCAGGTGTCTTTGCTGCTCCAGTGAGAGGAGTCTACTACATCAGATTCTCTGGCATGGATGCCACCACATCACAGTACATGGACTTCTGTTTGTTCAAGAATGACCAGGGTATAATGTGGAATGGACAGTACAGTAGTCAACAAAGGCGACAGTATCTATCCAATTCTTTGACTCTAGAACTGGAGGAGGGGGACTTGGTCTACATGTGCCTCCCATCAGGCTACAGGATCTATGATGATTCAGATAAACATGGCTCCTTCAGTGGCTTCCTACTCTTCCCTATGTGAGATGAACACCACAAAAGCTATAATAAAAAGTCTGAACTGTTCTTATAACATTCCATGAAACATGAAGGTAAAATAAAATGACTAACATCTTATTTTCTGTTGACGTTTGACTGTATTTACTATGATATAGATTAATGTTATTCAGCTCAGTATTTTGGGTGGAAGGCACAGGGTCAGCTTTGGGGGTTAGAGTGGTAATGTATTTATTGTATGTAACTACTTTAGGGCAACTACAGACAGAATCAAATAACCGTCCAGATCATATGTATAATTGAGTCAGTTTAACTGACAATTTCAAGCATAAATTGATGAATTACTATGCTGAAGTGAATGTTTTAATGATAAATCACATCCACTTCATTCTTTCTCTGGTTAATGACAATATAATCCCATTTAGCCTGTTAAAGCTATATTGCTCTCAGTAATTTGACGAACTGACCATGTTGAAAGTCACTGATCTCTTCATTAAGGCCATTCTACTGCCAATGTTTGTTTATGGAGATCGCATGGCTGTGTGCTCGATTTTATACACCTGTCAACAACAGGTGTGGCTGAAATGGCAGAATCCACTAATTTGAAGGGGTGTCCTCATATTTTTGTATATATAGTGTATATGTACAGTATTGTGGGGGCAAAATGGTTTTGTTACAGTCTAAATGCTATGAAAATGCTTGAGTTGAATAGTGCTATTCACTGGTAATTGTCCCTGCTGTCCAGTAACCTCTTCATACACCGCTTAAAGGACTGATTTGTTATTGGCCGAACTCTTGTTCTGTCTGTTTAGGCTCTGAAGATCTTATCACTCCCCTATTTTAGACACATACAGTTGAAGTCGGAAGTTTACATACACCTTAGCCAAATACATTTAAACTCAGTTTTTCACAATTCCTGACATTTAATCCTAGTAGAAATTCCCTGTCTTCGGTCAGTTAGGATCACCACTTTATTTTAAGAATGTGAAATGTCAGAATAATAGTAGAGAGTGATTTATTTCAGCTTTTATTTATTTCACCACATTCCCAGTGGGTCAGAAGTTTACATACACTCAATTATTATTTGGTAGCATTGCCTTTAAATTCTTTAACTTGGGTCAAACGTTTTGGTTAGCTTTCCACCAGCTTCCCATAGTAAGCTGGGTGAATTTTGGCCCATTCCTACTGACAGAGCTGGTGTAACTGGGTCAGGTTTGTAGGCCTCCTTGCTCGCACACGTTTTTTCAGTTCTGCCCACAAATCTTCTATAGGATTGAGGTCAGGGCTTTGTGATGGCCATTCCAATACCTTGACTTTGTTGTCCTTAAGCCATTTTGCAACAACTTTGGAAGTATGCTTGGGGTCATTGTCCATTTGGAAGACCCATTTGTGACCAAGCTTTCACTTCCTGACTGATGTCTTGAGATGTTGCTTCAATATATCCACATAATTTTCCTTCCTCATGATGCCATCTATTTTGTGAAGTGCACCAGACCCTCCTGCAGCAAAGCACCCCCACAGCATGATGCTGCCACCCTCGCGGTTCACGGTTGGGATGGTGTTCTTTGGCTTGCAAGGCACCCCCTGGATTACCAGGACGTGTACTCCGAGCATGTGCTGACCAACTGGCAAGTGTCTTCACTGACATTTTCAACATGTCCCTGACTGAGTCTGTAATACCAACATGTTTCAAGCAGACCACCATAGTCCCTGTGCCCAAGGACTATAAGATAACCTGCCTAAATGACTACCGACCCGTAGCACTGACGTCTGTAGCCATGAAGTGCTTTGAAAGGCTGGTCATGGCTCACATCAACACTATTATCCCAGAAACCCTAGACCCACTCCAATTTGCATACCGCCCCAACAGATCCACAGATGATGCAATCTCTATTGCACTCCACACTGCCCTTTCCCACCTGGACAAGAGGAACACCTACGTGAGAATGCTATTCATTGACTACAGCTCAGCATTCAACACCATAGTGCCTTCAAAGCTCATCACTAAGCTAAGGATCCTGGGACTAAACATCTCCCTCTGCAACTGGATCCTGGACTTCCTGACGGGCCGCCCCCAGGTGGTAAGGGTAGGTAACAACACATCTGCCACACTGATCCTCAACACGGGGGCCCCTCAGGGGTGCGTGCTCAGTCCCCTCCTGTAGTCCCTGTTCACCCATGACTGCATGGCCAGGCACGACTCCAACACCATCAATAAGTTTGCCGACGACACAACAGTGGTAGGCCTGATCACCAACAACGATGAGACAGCCTATAGGGAGGAGGTCAGAGATCTGGCCGTGTGGTGCCAGGATAACAACCTCTCCCTCAATGTGACCAAGACAAAGGAGATGATTGTGGACTACAGGAAAAAAAAGAGGACTGAGCACGCCCCCATTCTCATCGACGGGGCTGTAGTGGAACAGGTTGAGAGCTTCAAGTTCCTTGGTGTCCACATCACCAACGAACTATCATGGTCCAAACACACCAAGACAGTCGTGAAGAGGGCACGACAAAGCCTATTCCCCCTCAGGAGACTGAAAAGATTTGGCATGGGTCCTCAGATCCTCAAAAAATTCTACAGCTGCACTATCGAGAGCATCCTGACTGGTTGCATCACCGCCTGGTATGGCAACTGCTTGGCCTCCGACCGCAAGGCACTACAGAGGGTAGTGCGTACGGCCCAGTACATCACTGGGGCCAAGCTTCCTGCCATCCAGGACCTCTATACCAGGCGGTGTCAGAGGAAGGCCCTCCAAATTTTCAAACATTCCAGCCACCCTAGTCATAGACTGTTCTCTCTGCTACCGCACGGCAAGCGGTACCGGAGTGCCAAGTCTAGGTCCAAAAGACTTCTCAACAGTTTCTACCCCCAAGCCATAAGACTCCTGAACAGCTAATCATGGCTACCCGGACTATTTACACTGCCCCCCCCCACCCCCCCACCCCATCTTTTTACGCTGCTGCTACTCTGTTAATTATTTATGCATAGTCACTTTAACTCTACCCACATCTACATATTACTTCAACTACCTCAACTAGCCGGTGCCCCCGCACATTGACTCTGCACCGGTACCCCCCTGTATATATAGCCTCCCTACTGTTATTTTATTTTACTTCTTCTCTTTTTTTCTCAACACTTTTTTGTTGTTTTATTCTACTTTTTTATTAAAAATAAATGCACTGTTGGTTAAGGGCTGTAAGTAAGCATTTCACTGTAATGTCTGCACCTGTTGTATTCGGTGCATGTGGCCAATAAAATTTTATTTGATTTGATTTAATCTCTAGGAGACAGAACGCATCTCCTTCCTGAGCGGTATGACGGCTGCGTGGTCCCATGGTGTTTAAACTTGCGTACTATTGTTTGTACAGATGAACGTGGTACCTTCAGGCGTTTGGAAATTGCTCCCAAGGATGAACCAGACTTGTGGAGGTCAACACATTTTTTTCTGAGTTCTGGCTGATTTCTTTTGATTTTCCCATGATGTCAAGCAAAGAGGCACTGAGTTTGAAGGTAGGCCTTGAAATACATCCACAGGTACACCTCCAATTGACTCAAATGATGTCAATTAGCCTATCAGAAGCTTCTAAAGCCATGACATCATTTTCTGGAATTTCCCAAAATGTTTAAAGGCACAGTCAACTTAGTGTATGTAAACTTCTGACCCTAATGAATTGTGATACAGTGAATTATAAGTGAAATAATCTGTCTGTAAACAATTATTGGAAAAATGTATTGTGTCATGCACAAAGTAGATGTCCTAACCGACTTGCTAAAACTATAGTTTGTTAACAATACATTTGTGGAGTGGTTGAAAAACGAGTTTTAATGACTCCAACCTAAGTGTATGTAAACTTCCGACTTCAACTGTAGGCTGTGAGAACTGGTTAGAACCTGCTTTTGTTTTAACGCTTTAAGGGAGTAGAGCTCAGTACCCCTTATCTCTCATGTAAGCTTGCCTCCCTCATGTAAGCAGTTCTTTGTGTAGGTGAAGTATATAAATGACTGGGTAATTTGTACATTTTTAAGTTCCTCCCTGGTACATCCGGAGAGTTAACTTCCTTGCAATTGCTTGAAAAACTCTTAAAAACGTGCAAATGAGCTCTGCTTGATACTTGGAATGAGTTTTTCTTCAACAGTATACACAGAGGACAGGTGTAGAAAAACACTATGCAAGAGTGTGGGGGTTAAGGAGGTGACAGGAGTGTCAGGGAGGGAAACTAAATATGCCCCCCCACACACACACACACCTACACATCTTGATTCTGGTCTCAGGACTTTCCCAGGGGGGTGTGACCAAAGGTTATTATTAGTGTCCGTCACAGCTCTCTCTCTCGTTCTCCTGTATCCTTCTCATATCTCTCCTTCTCCTCTTTCTCCCTCTCCTCCCCCTTCCCTATCTACTTTCTCCTTCTCTGTCTGTCTCTTTGCTTCTCTGTTCCGTCTGTATCGTTCCATCTAATCTGTCTTTCTCATCTTGTTTCATTTGTATTTTACTCTCTTACCTTTGTCTCTTCTCTGTTACTGTCTTCTTCTTTTTGCTGTTTTGTCTTCCCTCTGTTTACTTTGGTCTATTCTGTCTCACTCTTAGTATTAGTTCTGTCTTTCTCTGCACTCCTTTTTGCTCTGTCATTAGTTCCTGTCTCCTCTCTTCTGTTACCTCTCCTTTTCCTGTTTCACTGTTTGTGGACTTTGTCCTTCCTTCTTTGCTGTCTTCTTTACCTACCCTGTATCTTCCTCTCCCCTCCTTTTCCCCTATCTTCTTAATTATCTCTCTCTCTCTCTCTCTCCCTCTCTTTCTCTCTCTCTCTGTTCTGAGTTATGGGGAAGACAGAGTTGTATTCTGTATATAAGAGCTTTCTGGACTGTATATGCCTCTCTGTGAGTACCCATCTGCATCTTCACTCCTCTTCCTCCTTGTCTGCTTCTCTCTCTCTCCCTTCCTCTCATCTCCTTTCCTTCTCTCTCCCTTCCTCTCCTCTCATTTCCTCCTCTCTTCCATCCTTTCCTCCTCTCTTCCATCCTTTCCTCCTCCCTCCCTCCACTCCTTTCCTATGCTAGGCACTGTTCATATGTTCACTGGCTTTTTCCTTTATGTTTCAATTCATTTAGTTTGTTTTGTTTTGTGAAGCTTGATACAGTGCAGTTTTATTCCTGGCAACCCTTCACTCTTTCTACCTATGTTCTGCCTCTCTACCACACCTCAGAGAGAGAGAGAGAGTCTGTGTGTGTGTGTGTGTGTGATCTACATTCAGTCTGTAAGCCACCCTAAATCAGAGAACGTTGCCTGCTCAGCTCTCTCTCTCTCTCTCTCTCTCTCTCTCTCTCTCTCTCTCTCTCTCTCTCTCTCTCTCTCTCTCTCTCTCTCTCTCTCTCTCTCTTTCTCTCAGCACTCTTTCTCCTTGTGATGTTCTGATATTAATAACAGTCTTAGAATGTAGATGGAAATAGTCACAGAGCTGCTCCATGCAGGCCAGCCAGTCACTTGAAATTTCTCATTTAGCCCCTTTACACCAGGACAGAACAGGACAGGACAGGGAGAGGGTTTAGGGATCCACTCTAATGTAGTACAGATAATATAGTCCACTACTGATATAGTCCACTAGTGCATACTCTGTTTAAGTGCAGTTCAGTTCACCAGTTCAAATAAAAATAAACAATTTTTACTTGCTACAGGTGGCAGTCCCAAGTCATTACATTAATCAGGAGTCGACTGTTTTCTTAAAAGGGAGTTAGAAAGAGCCTGTGGAATTGGATAACATCATCGTGGGCTTGCAACACTAGTCCTCAGCTGACAAGCATTTTAGATCATTAAGCAGCTGTTATGTCAGCTATGTGTCTGTGTGTGCCCGTGCGTGTATGTGTGTGTGTTGCATCTGTGCGTGTGTGTGTGTTATTGAGAGGCTCAGTCCAACTATGCTTGACGACCTTTGCCCTGTTGACCCCTCCTCTAAACCCCTGACCTCTGACCCCTAGCGGAACAGCAGTGAGGGGCCAGGGAAGAACGAGAATGCCCCTGACGATGGTCACCTGGCCTACCAGAATGGAGACGTTCTACAAGAGAGATGTAGGCTATGTTTATCTTCTATGTCTATCTTCTATGTTTATGTCTAGTCTTCACACATTGAAAAGACCGGATAGGTGAATGTTTTTGAGCACTCTCACAAAGAGGGGTATAGGTCGGAATATAAACTCTGGCCCCTTCCTCTGTTAGTGCCATTGGAGTCAAACCGTTTATTGGTTCTGTTGTGTGAGGTAGACTCCTCTACTCTACCAGTCTTTGATTTCATCCCCATCCCTCTATCTCTCCCTCTTCCCCATCAGATGAGATTATCAGTACGTTGGGAGAGGGCACCTTTGGGAAGGTGGTGCGGTGTGTGGACCGGCGCAGGTACGAGAGGCATTTATAAAATACACACACACACACACACACACACACACACACACACACACACACTCGTAGAGCATCAGGTGGAGCGTGTGCTGGTAGTTAGCTAGCAGTGGAGGCTGCTGAGGGGAGGACGGCTCATAATAATGGCTGGAATGGAGTCAATGGAATTGTATCAAACACATCAAAAACATGGTTTCCATGTGGTTGATACCACTCCATTGACTCCATACCAGACATTAGTATGAGCCATCCTCCCCTCAGCAGCCTCCACTGTTAGCTAGCTACTCTCTCTGTCTCTCTCTCAGGGCTGGGGAACGTGTAGCTCTGAAGATCATTAAGAACATGGAGAAGTACAGACAAGCTGCTAAACTGGAGATCAATGTCCTGGAGAAAATCAACGAGAAAGACCCACACAACCAACAGTCAGTACGGAGTCTGATGAACCAGTAGAACGTTTGAAAAGTTGTCTCCCTCGCCTTCGTTGGCTCTCTCTTTATTTATCCTTTCTTCCCTCCATTTCCATTTCCCCTTCTCTCTCCCTCTCTCTCTTTCTCTCTCTCCTTCGCTCTCTCTCTCTCTCTCTCTCTCTCTCTCTCTCTCTCTCTCTCTCTCTCTCTCTCTCTCTCTCTCTCTCTCTCTCTCTCTCTCTCTCTCTCTCTCTCTCTCTCTCTCTCTCTCTCTCTCTCTCCTTCGCTCTCGCTCCCTCTCTCTCTCTCTCTCTCTCTCTCTCTCTCTCTCTCTCTCTCTCTCTCTCTCTCTCTCTCTCTCTCTCTCCTCTCTCCCTCTCTCTCTCTCTCTCTCTCTCCTCTCTCTCTCTCTCTCTCTCTCTCTCTCTCTCTCTCTCTCTCTCTCTCTCTCTCTCTCTCCTCTCTCTCTCTCTTTGTCTCTCTCTCTCTGTCTCTCTCTCTCTCTTCTCTCTCTCTCCCCTTCTCTCTCTCTCTTTGTCTCTCTCTCTTTGTCTCTCTCTCTCTCTCTCTTTCTCTCTCCCCTTCTCGCTCTCTCTCTGTCTCACTCTCTCTCTCTGTCTCTCTCTCTCTCTGTCTCTCTCTCTCTCCCTTCTCTCTCTCTCCCTCTCTCTCTCTCTCTCTCTCTTGTCTCACTCTCTCTCTCTCTCTCTCTCTCTCTCTCTCCCCCTCTCTCTCT